>NC_137689.1:75302448-75314948 GCF_963989245.1 Nansenia antarctica
TACATACATACATACATACATACATACATAATGTACATGTATATATACATCCATAAAATAAAATGTACGGAATGCTAATTGTCTTTGTCCAATTGTTGCCACGTTGCATGTTTCATCTTAATTTGCTTTTGTTTGCTTTTTCTCTCCTTTTCTCATATTCCCTTTTTACCTGCTATTTAATCCCTTACTCGTAAATAAACTAGACCCCTAATGAACAAGAGAGGCAGGGTCAGGATCATAGATTCTGTAGACTCTGGCATGGGTGTGGAGGACTGGGAGCACAGATACAGGGGTGTGCAGGGGAGGAGTCCGCTGAGCGACTTCCTGGACCAGGAGGAAGTCCAGAGTGTCGCCCCCCGTATGGGCGGGGCTTGTCCTGAGCCCCCCCCGGGCAGCTCCTTCTGCCACAGCGCCAGACGGGGACGCAGCGGCGTCTTACCTGCCGCCTACCCGGAGGGCTACAACACCATCGACCGCCGGCGCAACAAGAAGAAGAAGAAGATCCACGACCCCGGAGGAGGAGGAGGAGGAGGAGGAGGAGGGTTGTTGGCTCTCGTCTCGGAGTCGGACAAAACACCAGAGGACGACGAGCCTTTCCCTCCCGACCTCGCTCTCCTCCGCCAGAAAAGGGGGGAGCTGGTCCTCAGGCAAGTGGCGGAGATCGAGGAAGAGGAGGAGCAGATGACGCCGTGTCTCAAGATGTACAAGAACGGGCTCCTCTACAAGACCAGGATGTGGGCGAAGAACAAGCTGGAGAACACCTTGGAGAACTACGTGGCGTATCAGGAGGAGGAGGCGGCCAGGCTGAGGGCCGGGCGTCTGGACTTCTACGACTCGGACGGCTCGGAGGAACGCCGGTGCTCCAACGGATCGGAGGAGGAGGAGGAGGAGGAGGAGGAGCTGGAGGAACTGGCTTCCTTGGCTGAGGCCATCCACTCTGACAACGTCAGGACCCACAGCCAAGGGAGGTACCCTGCGTCCTGTGGCGGTCACATGGATAAGCATCAGAGTTATCGGGAGAAGAAAAGTGGGAAGGGCAAAATGGGAGGGTGGGCTCTGTCCGAGGCCATGTTGTCTCCGGTGGAGGAGCCGAGCGAGGAGTACGTCGACCCCATGGACGAGCTGCAGTGTCTGGTCGAAACGGTGTCGGAATACCTGGCTGAGAAAGAAGAGGAGATAAGCAAGTACGGGTCCCTGCCCAAGTCGGCCACTTCGAGGCTGTCGTCTCAGGGCAGCAGCGTGAAAATGGACTCCTTCGGAGAGGAGCCGAGCGCGACCCCCAGGGAGGTCAGGGAGGAGAGCCAGACAGGCGCCGCTGCTCCCCACGACCAGGGAATAGGCGAGGGAGTGAAACACGTCGTGAGCTCCTTCTTCAGTTCCATCACTGACAAAGTGAGTTCGGGCCCCAAGCAGCCCAGACCGCCTGCTGGAGAAACTAAACCGGCGCTCCCTGCGCCGCCACCGCCGCCCCAACCACCTCAGTCTGGTATATCCAAGCTGTTCTCTTTCATTCCCAAGTCCACCACCACGCCCGCCCCCGTAGCCGTCGTGTCCCCAGTAGAACCTGCCGACTCCAACAGAAGGTTCACCTTCAACTCTCCGCTGCCTTCCCAACCGTGTGATGCCAAAATACCGAACCAGAATCAACAGTCAGACCCGGTTACCACAACAACAACAACAACAGCAGCAACACCTTTAAACAACAGTAGGACAGGTGATCAAGTTAACGAATTCACAACCAAGCCGCAAACCCTCCTTCCCGTCAGTTCTGTTTTCGGAAAGATGAACCCTTTAAAACTGTTTTCAAGCGACGAGGCGCTGAACTCCACAGAGGGAAAACAACCCCAGAGGCACGCAAACAGGGATGAAACGTCACACACACAACACAACGAACAGTCAAGGGGTGTAGGCGGAGGACCTGATAAAGCCACAATGGTGGAGTCGCAAGTGAAAGAGGTTAACGGGAGACCTTTAGACTTTATGAATCCCCCTCATGTACCTACTTCAGGCGGCAGGAAACCCGTTAGCCAACCAGAACCGGTGAAATCCGGCTTCTTTAGCCCTTTTAGGAAATCCTTCAGCTCATTAATTGCACCGGTTGCCCCCATCCCCCCCCAGGGACCCCCCCCTATCTCGGTGTATCCAGTATTCAGGTCAGCGGGGGATGTTAGATTAGAGAAGCCTGTCGCTGAGCCGCCATCTTTAGGCGGTAAAATAAACCTTCCTCTCCTCTCCTCTGACGACGTCCCCTGCTCCCGGCAGCTCCCTCCTGCAGCAGAGGGAGGGATCTCCTCTGACAACGTCCCCTGCTCCCGGCAGCTCCCTCCTGCAGCAGAGGGAGGTCCTCTCCTCTCCTCTGACGACGTCCCCTGCTCCCGGCAGCTCCCTCCTGCAGCAGAGGGAGGGATGTTGTCTGGCTTCTTAAATAAGTTTGCTTCTGGCGACGATGTCGTCAGCGCCTCCAGGGGCGCGGAAAATCTGACGCAACCGAACCCGGCAGCACCTTCGACGTCAGTCGTGAACCCCGGCTGTTCAGCCCCTCAGCCGCAGCAGCCCCAGGGGAGCACTGAGACGGGGTGGTTCTCGTCCATGTTCAGGATCGGCTCCAGTGAGGACGTGCAGGCTGCGGCGTCCCACACCACCGCCATTTCGGCTCCCGGCACGGAGTTTATAAACCCGGATGTTGTCGGTGATCCACAGCACCGGTATCGTCATTTACCACCGATCCCCACCGATCAGCAACCTATACAGCACGGTCAGCAGCAGCAGCAGCCAACAGCAATGCCTTATGGGACTGATCAAAGAGCCCAACCCTCCCAGCCTGAACCTCAAGGGTTTTTGCCGGGTCTTTTTAAGAGCAATCCAAGCAATCAACCACCTGTAGTCCGTCCTCCCCAGCAGTTTCCCCACCGACCTCCCCCACAACAAAGTGCTCCACCTCCACCTTCTCAGCCTGGGGGGGGTCTTCTCTCTGGGTTATTGAGGTTTTCTTCAACAGAAAATGTTTCACCTAATGTACAACTGACGCCAAACCCACCCCAACAAGCTCCTCCCCAACAAGGGGGTCTACTCTCTGGGCTGTTTAAGCTGGGCTCCTCTGACAATGTTTCCAGCAGCCAAACTCCACCCCATCAAATGCCCCCCCACGGCCTTCCTCCTAATCGACAGGATTTCAACCAGCAGAACCTCCCAGGGCTGAACCGAGGCCCTCCGCTCAGGACCGGGTCTCAGAGCGAACGAAAAAATGTAGCTGAGCAGCAGCAGACGAACCGCAGGCCAAGCTTTTCTAGACAGCAAACCATTCCGCTCCAACAAACACCCCAAGGTGGTCTCCTATCAGGGCTCTTCAAGTTTAACTCCTCAGACAATGTGTCAATCAATCGGCCGACTCCACCGACTCTGCAACATGCCGCCACACCTCACAATCAATTCACCCAACAGCAGCACCGGAGTATGCAGAACATCCAGATGCAAAGCCAGAATCAACAGATGATGGAAGGTTTAACTCAACAGCAGAGTCAGCCTAGTGGTCTGTTCCCTGGGCTGTTCACGTCTTCCACAGAGAACGTCCTTCCTCAGCGGCAGCAGACCCCGCCTCTCAGCCAACAGCCGCAGCCGCAGACAGACGCTGACACCGCCAGCCAGCCTGGACTACTCTCCGGGTTGTTCAGCAAGTTAACGAAATCCTCTGAGAGCGCTGAGGTCCGCAGCCAGTCACCGCCCACGCAAACGCAGCCACAGAGGGATAACGCACGCATTTCATCTGCACACACGCTACATCAGTCCCCACATGTCCATCACGCTGAGGGAGACAGAAAGCCTCCTACCCAGCAGGGCTTTCTGTCAGGATTATTCCACAGAAATGCGGCAGAGGAAGTCTCCACGTCTTTAGTCCAGAATCCAGAGCAGGTCAGATCAGAGCAGGGTACACAGGGTGCAAGCAAGCCTGGTTTACTCTCGGGCATATTCAAGACTGGGCCAAACACTGCAGCGACCAATACTTCAGAAGCTGAATTGGAGGGAAGAGGAAGTGGTGTACCTCATCACTTCCTTCAAAGACAAAATAGAAGCGTTACCGCGCCTTTTTCGTTTGATGCAGACAGTTTAGATTTAAGGACGCCTGGTACTTACACTAGGCCTCTTCAGAGTCAACCAGCCTATTACACTAGGCCTCTGCAGAGTCAGCCAGCCTACATTTCAGTCAGCACAGGACATTTACCTCAGTTGTCATATTACCATGATGCTCTCCAGTCAGTCCCAATGGCCACAGCTGTCAGCGCAGAAAATATGTATTCCCTTTCACGGCAGCATCCGAATACTGCAATGATGTCCTCCCAACAATATATCGGAGGAAGCGATCAATATTTGAATGCAGCAACTGGACAGGATGGTTACCAAGATCAGTTTGCGTCATACGGAACAAGTCCTAACTATGGTGAAAACCAGTGGATCCAGGAATCTCTCTTGTGGCAGCAATTTCAACATCAATCGCAGAACGATGGCAAAGACTCGAGTGGTCGGAGTTACGCACAACAACAACCCGATGTTGTTCCACCATACGGAGGTCAGGAATATACCTCGTACCTACCACCATGGCAGGAAGCCAACCTTAACCAACAGCAGCTTGAGGAACCCAACAGTTTGAACGGCGGTCCTCCGTATGTCAAGAAGAAATTATGGACCAGTTACGATGACTTGGGACACAAGGAACACTTGACTGAGGAAGAGGGGGCATTAAACTTGAGCACCAAAAGGGGGAATGCTCAATTTGGCACATGGCATTCGTTGAATAATGACAGCTGTTATAGTCTAAGCGGTGTTGCATATCACGAGGGTTACTACGAGGAGAATGCACCGAGTCTGTCGTATTCGGCTAATTGGCAGTATAATAGTGATCAAGAATTTCCTACCCAAGGTATGGTTAATCAAAGCCAATTTGACTTAACACACCCAGTTGATCATCATAATTACCGTAAACCTGTCAACGGAGAGATGGAAGATGGAAGCCATTATCTAGAAGAGACAGAATGGTACCAGCAATGGCTGGCCCTTCTGGAGCAAGGCATGTGGTGGCCAGCTGATGACGGTGATTGTGGATACTTTGTCTACACTGATCATGAATACATATACGCTCTCCTGACCGACGTGGACGGTCAGTATGTCTACGCCTGCGGCCCCGAGGGAGACACTTTTGCGAACGGGCAACAGTCGGATAACTTCCCCAACGCGTGGCTGCACAACGAAATGGTTACGGTGTGTGGCTTTAAAGTCCCGCTCTATAACGAAGATGAGTTTTTCTGGTTCCCTGGACAAGACCTGCTGGGTAATTCTCAGCTGCTCAACGCCCCCCTCGACTTGTCTTCTGCCTACAGAAAAGGAAACCAGATCATGAACTTGAACCTGGAGCGCTTCTCCCAGATGTTTGAGAACTCGTTCCTCGCGCAGAGAGATCAGGCTATAGATTTCTCAGCCTATAGGCTAAACAAAGTCCGGATGGACTCAAGACAACCCGACTGCGACTATCAAGAGCCCTATCACGAAGCCGCCGTTGATCTATCTTGTCGTCACGGTAACGGTGGTCTCACAGGCCCTCGTTGGAATAACCAGGAAATTAAGGCTCTCCTCGCTCAAAAGGTTGCCATTTCGCTCAACTCTACCTCCACCACAGATTCCTCTCAACGATACTTTAACAACCGTCATCAGCCTCGTCAGAGACAGCGCTCGTCCTCTGGGGTCAGAGTGAGGCACGTGGACGACACCCCGGAGGCTGAATGGAGGCAGAGAGTGACCCCCGGGGAGGAAATGCCAAACCGTCAAATCAAAAAGGTTTCCTCTTTCATTTCCTCCATTGTAGGGAAAAGCTCGGAGTGCACTTCCGACAAAGGAACCGTAGCCTCACAGGAGCAACGTAAACCTCCGGCGGTCTCTGAGACCAAGAGTATACTCTCGTCAGGTTTCCAGAGTCTTAAGTCAAAGCTCATAAAGGAGGATACACCTGCTGCTGCATCTCCGCCTCAGAATGAAGCCCCACAGACGCAGCAGAGGCCAGCTGCGTCGCGCTCTAGACTTTTGCCCAATTTACCCAACATATCAGGGCAAACTGGTGACCCCCCAGCGCAACCACAGCAGGCTGCTACTCCGAAACCTAGACTCGCAAGACAAGCCACCATGTCTCAGCAGTCAGCTCCACCAGTGCAGCCTGCCACAGTAACGGCAAGGACTAGGGGCCCAGTAGATCCAATAAACAAGTCTGGCTCTCCCCTACAACCGCAAGCGCAACATGTCACAGACAAACCAGCTGAACAACCACAGGGCGGTTTTATGAGCTTTTTCAAGTCTGCAGTAGGGATAGAGGAACCGGTGCCACCCAAACCCGCGGAGACACTGTCAAAACGACCAGGAACAACTGGCTCTACTGCTAGCCTGCCAGGCGCTGCGTCCTCAAATAAAGAAAGTGCCGGAGCACCCGGTCTGTTTGGGTCATTGGGAAGCTTGTTTAACGCAGAGCCCCTTCCATCCCAGCAACAACTAAAACAACAACAAAAACAACAACAGCAACAACAAACAAAACCCAATATTACAGCAGGTTCTCAGCCAATAGGCAGTGCGTCCACAAACAAAGAAAGCCCAGGTCTATTTGGGTCGATGGGAAGCTTGTTTAGTGCAGAGCCCCCTCCATCCCAACCACAACAACAACAACAACAACTGCAACCAAAACCCAGTGTTCCAGAAAGCTCTCAGCCACCTTCCACAAGACCGAAGGGTCTACTACAGAAACAAAAGACAATGGATCGTTTTGGGCAAGACGGTGCGTCACAGCCAGCTCATGGTCAACAACCAGGTAACAGCACATCCCAAATATTCCCTCCAAATGCTAGCACTGGCCCCGGCCCAGGAAGATCACAGACTATGCCTCCTACAGGACAGACCAAACAGGAGCCACCGCCTAAACCAGCTGGTGGACTTTTCGGCTTTTCTCTTGGGGACATGCTCTCTGGAACAACTACTACTACTACTAAGGAGGAAACACCTGGTACGGGATTATTGTCCATGTTTGGTGGACCTAGTACCCAACAGGCATCACCCCAAACCGGGGCCCCCTCTCAAGCCCAGCCCCAAACGGGTTCAATTCTCGGTGCCATTCTGTCTGGCTCGAATGAAAGCCCTGCTAAAGGTTTCATGTCGTCTATGTTTGGTGGGCCAAGTCCACAGCCCCCAACAACTGGGCCAACGGTTGAGACCCCTGCTTCGGGGACAGCTCCATCAAAGGGACCATCAGGACCGCCGCCAGCTCAACCACAAGCTCAACCACAACCACAGATGAGCTCTATTCTTGGCGGATTGTTTGGGTCATCTGCCTCCAATGAAAGCCCAGCGAAAGGTTTACTTTCTATGTTTGGTGGCCCCAGCCCCCCACAACCTCCAGCACCTGCTGGGTCAGCTCCTGGGTCTTCCCTCCCACAACAGCCTGCCAAAAGCTTATTCTCTATGTTCAGTGGCCCTCAGTCCCCACCGCAACAAGCTAGCTCGACAACTGATCCCACATTACCAGCTACTGCCCCACCCAAAGCACCGCCAACTACAGGTTTACCTTCTATGGTTAATACCCCTAGTCCCCAACAAGATCCCTCTCAAACTTCATCTATTCTCCCTGGATCGTCTGGCTCCAGTGAAACGCCAGCGACAGGCCTGCTATCAACGGTCAGTGAGGCTAGTCCTCATGCGAGTGAACCACAGGCTATCCCAACTGCCGATGCTACTGTGACTGAAACAGCGACCCCTAAAGAGGCCACCGCAGTTGAGGCTGTTGATGCTGTAACCACAGAACCAACACCAGAGGGCGCCACTGTCCAAAAAGAATCAATCCCAGAGGTTAAACCACAAGAGACCACCTCAGGCTTGCTGTCGATGTTCGTCGGGTCGAGCCCACAGGCCGCCGCCCCCTCTCAGGCTGCATCGATTCTGGGTGGAATTATCTCAGGTTCCTCTGGAGCAAATGAAACGCCTGGCAAAGGTTTACTTTCAATGTTCTCTGGACCTGAGCCAACTCCTGCTCCACCAGGGGCCCCTCCCACAGGCTCTGCACCCCCACCCCAGACGGCTGCACCTCAGACAGCTGCACCCAACAGGGCTGCACCCCAGACTGCTCCACCTCAGACTGCGGGATCTATATTGGGGGGTATGTTTGGGGGTGCTGCACCTCAGACTGCGGGGTCTTTTTTGGGGGGTATGTTTGGGGGTTCTGCACCCCAGGCCTCTGCTCCACAGACTGTGGGGTCATTTATGGGTGGATTATTCGGAGGCTCGGCTCCGCAGCCCTCTGCTGCACAGACGGGTGGGTCATTTATGGGTGGAATGTTTGGAGGGTCTACTCCACAGACCGCTGCTCCTCGGACAAGGACCCCCCCTACTAAAGTAATGTCTGCCCAGGGTCCACCTTCCCCGGCCGGCAGGCCGCCAGCAGCCCCTATTCCAACAGGAGCTCCAAAACCCACTGAAGAGCGCACGACATCGACAGCCACACCTGACGCTACTTCGGTAGATGTCGCTCCCAAAAACAAAGAGCCGGGAGAGACGGGCACGGTTACTTTGCAGATGTATACTAAATTGCGTGAGGCACCTAGACAACCTGACAGTGTCCTCCAACCTGAGGAGTCAGGAGTGTCCATCAAAACCCACGATGAGGCTGCTGAAGTAGCCCAAGGACAGGAGACTGACAGTCGACCAAAAGAAACGGAAATTCCCACGGCATCGGAGGACCCTGCTAAACCAGAGACACAGACAGGGCTTACTCCGGGGGTGAGTGATCAGGCCAGTCAGAATGAAGCTCTGAGGTCCGTAACAGAAGAGGCAAAGCCAGCCGCTCAGTGTTCAACAGCCCCCGCCGTGGAAGAGCAGCAGAAACCAGAAGCAGAGAAATCCGTCCTGGACTCCTCGGCCGACATCGTGTCCGGCTTCGTGTCGAAGATGTTCTCAGGGCTACCTGGTCAACAGACAGAGTCTCTGAAAAGTGACCTCTTTGGGATGTTCAAAACCCCGGAGCCACCCAAGCCAGCTGAGTCGCAGCCAGCCACTACTACTACTACTACTACTACTACTACTGCAACACCACAACCGCCAGAGATTAACAATGAAGGCGTTCCCAAAGTACCACCACCGGGTGGTTCAGATAACAGCCAAATCACAACAGACTCGAGCCTATCTCAACCTAGCGAAGGACAAGGGAAATCAGAAGCAGATTCTAGCCAGGGAGGGAATCAGGCACTCACCGAAGGGGCGACTCAGTCCACTTTACTCACTTCTTTAGCTGAAGCAGGGCCTCCACCAGAGACCTCTGTAAAAGACAAGGCTGGACCAGTAGACGGAGAAGTAATACAAGAAGAGCCCGTCATTATTGAGGGAGAGCCCGAGAGCAAAGCTGCAGACAAATCAGGCCCACCAGCGGGAAGCGCCCAGAAGATTCCCCCAGCTGGTCAGCTGCCCCAGACCTCAGAGCCGCCCTCTGGAATGTCGTCCATGTTTGGCTTCATGTCAGGAGGATCCGGTGATGCTGGGAAGGCCTTGGGATCCCTGTTTTCATCTCCACCCACGATTCCAAAAAGCCTCCCTTCAATGGCTCTAACAGAAGGTGGGGGTGGTGGTGGCCTATTCTCAGGATTCAAAACATTATCCGCAGGCCTATTTCAGGAGGAGAAGCCCGGTGCAGCTAAGCCCGGTGAGCCGCCCTCTGCCTCAATATTTGGAGCAAAACTGGGTTTCTGGCAGACCGAACCTCCCAAACCTCAAGCTCCTCCAGTTGTTACATCTCAGCCCAGAGCCAATGACAAGCCAGGAGCTGGTCAAAGAGCCAATGACAAGCCAGGAGCTGGTCAAAGGAAGGAGACGGTAGGCCCTGCAGGTGACACAGCCAAACCCCCCCAGACTTGCATCTCCACACCTGAAGTAGTAGACCCTTCTGCATCCTTGTCCCCAACGGAGAAAGAAAGCCTTGTAGAACCGCCCCCTTCCACAGATTCCACTTCTGGAGAGCAGCTGGACAGCCAGTCCAGGAAGGACCTATTGAGTGCTAAAAGGTGCCAGTAGCAGCATAATAAATGGTCTTTTTCCCCCAGACCATTTATGATGCGTTGATATTGTTGTGGAGAGTAACTTCAAGTCCAACTCTGCAATCCATCCCTCTTGAGTTCTATGTTTTGTCTTTTGCTTTGTTATTGTGTGCTTTGTTGGTTGTTGTTGTTGTTGTTGTTGCGTCTGTGTTTTAGTATGAAGTGTATCGTGCTTGTCATTGTGTAATGATCAACACTTATAACATTAAGTTGCCCCTTTACCTGTGTAATTACGGTAGTAACAGCTTTGTATCAACATTATTCTATCTGGTAATACAATGTTCTTACTAGAGTAATTACGTATGGGTATAGGGGGCAACATAATGTTAAGTGTGAACCTATGTTTTATTCTTCTATTTTCAAGAAAAATGTATTACTAATTGAAATACTAATAGAGGAAACCCATTTGTACACATTTGCGATCATGATGCCATGAAACCGCTTGAGAAATCAAACCTTACAGATTTCCCTATTGCCATATATGTACTGTAATACATTTCATAACTTCTATAATGATCTACACATAGCGGATACAGTACATGTTTGTGTAGTTCATATTTGAAGAAATGTGTACGTATAAAATAAACTGTACACATGATGGTAAACCAATGCAGTTTGTCTCATATACATGTAGGTAATCATATTTTTTTTAACTTATTTCAAGCAATTGGTAAAATCACCCTGATGTGCCAATGTTTCTTTGTTTTCTCTCTGTAAGGTTGGAAATCTTTTTAAAATGTTGCACACATTTGTAGAGCAGACTAGTTGCATAACGTAAAACCCAATTTCCTTCTAGTTTTTCTATTTAGAAATAGTTTTAATAATGGCAGAAATGATTCTAAACTCACATCTCTCTCCCCCACCCACCCCACCCCCCGGGTCACCATCGCAGCCTAGTGGAAAGCAGTCGGTTCGGGTCGTCGGGGAACCTGAGCCAGGCCAGCTCCCAGCTGAGCGAGACGGGCCTGGAGAGCGCCGGGGCGTCGGAGCAGGAGGAGTCCTGCCACTCCTACCACAGCACCGGCCACCGCTCCTCCACCCACAGCCACCCGCCCGCCGGCGCACTCCAGCCCAGTAACGGCCCCCCCGCCCAGGGGGAGGGCGAGGCCCGCAGAGCCTCCGTGGAGGCGGCGGGGAAGGGCCTGAACGGCTCCGTGAAGAAGGAAGCCTCCGTAGAGAGACGGTCTGTCAGAACCCTGCAGACGTGAGTCCTTTTGTGTGTTCTGGCATACATATCCACCTTTGTTTGAAACCAACACACTGATAGATAACATGGTTCGACAGTAACGCTTGCCCGGAGCAAGTAAAACATTCGCCGGGTTTGTTTGCGCGAGCCCGACGACGCTGCTGGATCCTGGATGTTCTTCCTGCACACAGGTAAAAATAACAGACGGCGCAGGCGCCAGACCAGACTAGTTGATCGTGGAGTGAAGATATTATCAAATCGTACGCGATGCGACGGGTGATCGTCAGGCGTGTACGATTTGATAATATCTTCACTCCACGATCATCTAGTCTGGTCTGGCGCCTGCGCCGTCTGTTGTTCTTCCTGCACACAGGTAAACACATCCAGGATCCAGCAGCGTCGTCGGGCTCGCGCAAACAAACCCGGCGAATTCTTTACTTGCTCCGGGCAAGCGGGCAAACGTTACTGTCGAACCCTGCATTATCTAATGGATAACGACCGTTAATGTAGTCTAATTAACAGTCACTAAATAGAACACCTGTGCGGCGGAGTGATACATATAGTTAAAAGTCCCGCGGCTGTTATACTGTATATCGGCACTCATGGAATGCCTCTTGTCCAATCAAATTACTTGGTCGGAACTAACTGTTGTATGATGAATTAATATCATAATACAGTTAGATGTTCATTCAGATGATCAAATCGAAAGTGTTGCAAGTACAGTATACAGATGCAAAGACGGCATTACCAGATGAATACAGTGGATTTCTCTCCCTCTCTCGCCCCGCACACCCCAGTTTCCACGACGACGTGACGCCTCTCCCCTTCTCCCCGTCCAGAGTGCGCTGGCTGAAGGCCATCAATAAAGTCAGAGTTACGCTACAGGAGGTAGGGATCTCCTCCCAGGTAGCTGATGTGGATGCGTTCCATATCTGTATCTGTATTTCCCTCCACACCTCTTAACATGATTATCCAACCATCAACACCCTTTTCCCCGCCACCCACCTCGATTGTTCTGCCTCTCATTTCTATTGTTTTCGCCCCTCTTCTTGATTGGTTGAGTTTCACCTGCAGGGTACTGTGGGTCAGAATTGGCAGGCTAAATGGCTAATCCGGGAGGATTAATCTGTTTTTGTTTTCATATTTGCTGGTTGAATGAGCGTCTGAACGATTGTTGTCTGCCGTTGCCCTGGAGCTTCTCTCAGTAA
>NC_137689.1:75317448-75334948 GCF_963989245.1 Nansenia antarctica
GGGAGAGAGACAGAGGGAGAGACAGAGAGAGGGAGGGAGGGAGAGACAGAGAGAAAGGGAGGGAGAGAGAGAAAGGGAGGGAGAGAGACAGAGAGGGAGGGAGGAAGAGAGACAGAGGGATGGACTGAGAGCTGGCATTTTAACAGCTTCAGATTAGCTTTGTGTTGGAATACGTCGAGAGGGAGAGAGAGAGAGAGAGGGGGGAAGGAGAGAGAGGGGGGAGGGAGGGAGAGATCACACAAGAGGCAGGGAGGGAGGGAGGGAGGGTGAGAGGGAAGAGAGAGGGAGGGTGAGAGGGAAGAGAGAGGGATACTTAACTGAGAGTGAACTGTGGTGTGAGCCTCCACTCTCTCAGCAGCTCTTCCTGCCCTCGCCTGCCATGAGAGAGAGTCAGCCGTGCCTCCCGCGTCTGTGTCTGGGTGGGGGAGGAGGAGGGGGAGGGTCCTGCTGCCCCCCTGGTGTGTGGTCCTCTAACCGCAGAGCGTGGGATTAAACCTACCCGGGGATATTTAATAAAAAGAAAACCAACTGTCGAGTCCATGGTTACCTTGGTTACCTTGGTGGCTTTGTCGTCGGTCGAGCGGTTTTCCACGTGGAGCCGGCGGTCCCCGCTGCTTAAGGACACCTCCGCCCTGCCCGCGCTGTTACACCTGATATCTGACTGCCTTCAGGAGGTAAGGACGCCTCTACGCTTCACACTATGGAGTAACAATACATGGAGTACAGTTACATCGCTTTTGCAATAACGTCAAAACTATGAACTTTGTAAGACGTCGTTACCAGTCACCTGAAGTGTTTAACTGTCGGTGATCTGTCAGTCTTAATCTACTCTGTTGATATATACTCTATTGTAGTCAATGTATTATAAGAATAAACTTTCGATCCAGAAATAGTATTATATTATATAACTAATTGGATTGAAGTGTATCGCTGCTGTTTTTTTTTTTTACTACAAGAAACATGCCTGAATAAGAAGAGTCCAGCCAGGCGGTTTTTAGTTGAAAAGCAGCAAAGTGAGACAGACTGTTTTTCCAGGCCACAGATCAGAAAGCACAGAGAGGAGAGACACAGAGAGACACAGAGAGAGACAGAGAGACACAGAGAGACACAGAGAGACACAGAGAGACACAGAGAGACACAGAGAGACACAGAGAGACACAGAGAGGAGAGACACAGAGAGGAGAGACACAGAGAGGAGAGACACAGAGAGACACAGAGACACAAAGAGACACAGAGAGGAGAGACACAGAGAGGAGAGACACAGAGAGACACAGAGACACAAAGAGACACAGAGAGACACAGAAAGACACAGAGAGGAGAGACACAGAGAGGAGAGACACAGAGAGACACAGAGAGGAGAGACACAGAGAGGAGAGACACAGAGAGGAGAGACAGAGACACAGAGAGACACAGAAAGACACAGAGAGGAGAGACACAGAGAGGAGAGACACAGAGAGACAGCTCTGGGGCGTCCCTGCTATGAGCCTGTCTCAGTCAGAGTCACCCAGGCTGACCAGCCATCTTACCTCTGTGTTCACCTGTCTTCACTGTGTTCTGGTGTCTCAGTGTGTAGAGCTCTAACAGTGTCCTGGTGGCTCAGTGTGTAGAGCTCTGACCCCAGGGTGTGTCTCAGGGGGTAGAGCTCTAACAGTGTCCTGGTGTCTCAGGGGGTGGAGCTCTAACCCCAGGGTGTGTCTCAGGGGGTGGAGCTCTAACCCCAGGGTGTGTCTCAGGGGGTGGAGCTCTAACCCCAGGGTGTGTCTCAGGGGGTGGAGCTCTCAGAGCTCTTACAGAGCCCTCCACAGTTATTGCCGCCCCTGGTGAAGATGAGTAAAAACACGTGGGTTTGGTTAGAAATTAATTATTTCTTGATGACAGATAAAAAAAAAATCTCTGAATACATTTACTTTAATTAAAGGTTAGATGTTTAAACGTTTTTTTTTAAACAATCTGTGTGACACTAAGCTAATTCACCAAAAAGTACATTTTGTTATAACCCTTTTCACTCATCTTTACCACGGGTGCCAATAATTGTGGAGGGCACTGTAGGTTGGGGGTTGGATTCCCGCTGGGACCACCATACTGTACTGACACCCCTGCGGCTCTCACTGCAGCGTACGTCTCCCTGGAGGAGCTCAGACTCTGGGCCCCTGGCTGGGAGAGGAGATGGGGCAGTGGGCTGTCAGAGGTGGCTGAGCGTCCAGCTGCTCATAGTGGTGTGTGTGTGTCTGAGAGCTGCTCATAGAGGTGTGTGTGTGTCAGAGAGCTGCTCATAGAGGTGTGTGTGTGTGTGTGTGTGTGTGTGTGTGTCAGAGAGCTGCTCATAGAGGTGTGTGTGTGTCTGAGAGCTGCTCATAGAGGTGTGTGTGTGTGTCTGAGCTGCTCATAGAGGTGTGTGTGTGTCAGAGAGCTGCTCATAGAGGTGTGTGTGTGTCAGAGAGCTGCTCATAGAGGTGTGTGTGTGTGTGTGTGTGTGTGTGTGTGTGTGTGTGTGTCAGAGAGCTGCTCATAGAGGTGTGTGTGTGTCTGAGAGCTGCTCATAGAGGTGTGTGTGTGTGTGTGTGTCAGAGCTGCTCATAGAGGTGTGTGTGTCTGAGAGCTGCTCATAGAAGTGTGTGTGTGTGTGCTGCTCATAGAGGTGTGTGTGTGTGTGTGTGTGTGTGAGAGCTGCTCATAGAGGTGTGTGTGTGTCTGAGAGCTGCTCATAGAAGTGTGTGTGTCTGAGAGCTGCTCATAGAGGTGTGTGTGTCTGAGTGATCAGAATAGATCCCCCATGTGGATTTCTAACCTGGACTCATTTATTCTCCAGAATGAATCGTAGAGTAAATGGAGTATGATGATATGAAATGGCGCACGTGTGTGTGTGTGAAAGTCATTTAAATGGAAGGGGGGAGGGTGGGGGGGGCGGGGTGTAATGCCCCCTTGTGAAAAAAATAAATCAGATGTGTACACCCCTGCCCTGAATTTCTACTGCTAATAACCTCGAGAGTTCTGGGGGGCTGTTCTGAGAGTTCCTTAAACGGACTGACTTATATAGCTCCTTATTCCAAAGCGCTTTACAACGGCCTCTCATTCACCCGTCTCATTCGCCCTCTCATTCACACACATTCACACACCGACGGCGGCAAGCTGCCTGCCAAGCAAGGCGCCGGCCCGCTTCGAACCTCCGATCTGCCCTGACCTTGCGATCGTTAGACGCCGGCTCTGCCTCCTGAGCCCCAGCCGCCCTCCTCGGGTCTGGAGGGTGTGGGGGTGTGTGGGGGTCTGGGGGGTGTGGGGGTGTGTGGGGGGTGTGGGGGGGTGTGGGGGTGTGTGGGGGGTGTGGGGGTGTGTGGGGGGTGTGGGGGTGTGTGGGGGGTGTGGGGGTGTGTGGGTGTGGGGGGGGGGTGTGGGGTGTGTGGGGGGGGTGTGGGGGGGTGTGGGGGGTGTGGGGGTGTGTGGGGGGTGTGGGGGGGTCTGGGGGTGTGGGGGGTGTGGGGGGTGTGGGGGTCTGGGGGGGGTGTGTGGGGGGTGTGTGGGGGTGTGTGGGGGGTGTGGGGGGGTTGTGGGGGTGTGGGGGTCTGGGGGGTGTGGGGGTCTGGGGGGGGTGTGTGGGGTGTGTGGGGGGGTTGTGGGGGTGTGGGGGTCTGGGGGGTGTGGGGGTCTGGGGGTGTGTGGGGGTTGTGGGGGTGTGGGGGTCTGGGGGGTGTGGGGGTCTGGGGGGGGTGTGTGGGGGGTGTGGGGGGGTTGTGGGGGTGTGGGGGTCTGGGGGGTGTGGGGGGGTTGTGGGGGTGTGGGGGTCTGGGGGGTGTGGGGGTCTGGGGGTGTGTGGGGGTTGTGGGGGGTGTGGGGGGTGTCCTGAGAGCCAGGTGTGATTAGGCCTTCCGTGCTCTTATCACACTAACACACACCTCCGCTGCTGGGCGTGTTGGACAGAGGTTAAACCCACACACACACACACACACACACACATACACACACACACACACCTCCGCTGCTGGGCGCGTTGGACAGAGCTTAAACCCCCCCGGTGGAGAGACAGTTAATGAAGGCAGGAGGCAGGCAGCACAGAGACACACACACGCACAGAAACACACACACAGAGACTCGCACACACACTCGCACAGACACACACACACACGCACACACACACACACACACACAGAGACTCACTCTCACGCACACACAGACACACACACACACACACACACACACACACACACAGACACACACACAGAGAGTCATGCTTCCAGCTCTATCCATCTGCAGGAGACTCGCTTCAACACCGCGTCAAATCCTTCTCCATTTCTCTGCTCTTTACATAATCAGTATGACTCCCTCTCTCCTGTGGGTCAGTGTGACCCAGCCTCTCTCCTGTGGGTCAGTGTGACCCAGCCTCTCTCCTGTGGGTCAGGGTGACCTTCCCTCTCTCCTGTGGGTCAGTGTGACCCAGCCTCTCTCCTGTGGGTCAGTGTGACCCAGCCTCTCTCCTGTGGGTCAGGGTGACCCAGCCTCTCTCCTGTGGGTCAGTGTGACCCAGCCTCTCTCCTGTGGGTCAGTGTGACCCAGCCTCTCTCCTGTGGGTCAGTGTGACCCAGCCTCTCTCCTGTGGGTCAGGGTGACCCAGCCTCTCTCCTGTGGGTCAGGGTGACCCAGCCTCTCCTGGCGGTCAGTGTAGAACCAGCCCCCCTGTGTGTCCCCCCCCCCCCACCTCTCGTCATAGAGCACAATCAACATTAGCGGCACTCAACGTGCATTTACGATGTTCCCCCTCCTCTGGTGGGTGATTCACACCCGCCGTGTCTGTTAACAAGCTGTTGTTGCCGTAGCGATGATGAGACGGCTACTATACTAGACCATAATGTAACACAGACAGCTACTATACTAGACCATAATGACCACTAGTTGGCCGGCTTGTAAATTAGCCTGCCACCTACACAGAAAAACTGCAAAATAGCTTCATACTAGCTTATCCTGATGTGATTTTGAAAATGTAAGGATACTGGGTGGTAGAATGCACATATCTAGGAAAAGTCATGAAAGGAGGGTCCTGAAATGTGATGGAGTGCAAAGATATAACACATAACGCTTTGTTTGGAAAGTCCCACATACAGTAGATGGCTTGTAGATCAGTAAACGTTCTCACCCAAACCAACTGTCAACAACATTTCAAATAACTCTCCACTAACCTTAAGCCATATCCTAACCCTAACCCTAGTGAGCTGTTCCATATATATAATATAACTGAGCTGTAGATGATCTATAGTGGACTAATCGTAATAAAGAGACCGCATGTTTGCAGGAATGTGTCAGGATCCATCAACTAATTGGTCTTTATACAGTAGCTGGCGTAATGGTGTAATGATGACGATGAAGTCAGTGTGTATGGCTGTTCACCATCGCTCAATATAACTGCACATACAGTGCCCTCCATAACTATTGGAAAGAGGATTTTGTCTTCTTTTAATTCAATTTTATTTTATTTTATTTTTTCTCAACTTGAGAGAGGACGCTGGCGTTGCTTGTTCGCCGCTTCTCCGCCCAAAATCTAGGTGTAGTTGCTAAGGACTCTAAGCGTTGCTAAGGACTCTAAGCTAGATATACTTGCAGTATACAGAGCAGATTGTCCTACAAAGACACTTAGATTTAGATTAGTAATCTACAAATTAATTAGACCCCTATACTTTATTTTATTTCTTTTTGGTTTCTTTTTACTATTACTACTCAATCTTTTCAGTTTGTAAAGCGTCTTTGAGTGTCTTAAAGGATTAAAGTGCTATATAAGTCTAATGTATTATTATTACTATTATTATTATAATTATTATAAACACTTCCTCTGTCCAAGCCCTACAGCAGGGCTGTCTGCAAGCTCTTGGTGTGTCTTCCAGTGGTTCCAGTGTGGGAGTGTGTTATGTCAGCAAACAGATGGCACCCTGCCTTCCCTGTACACTCTGTCTACCTGTGTGTGTGTGTGTGTGTGTGTGTGTGTGTGTGTGTGTGTGTGTGTGTGTGTGTGTGTGTGTTGGGGGGGGGGGGGGGTGATGGTACACTGCTATCTCCACTTCCGCAGCTGGGGTGTGTTCACGAGAACGACAGCGACTTCCAGGAGAGGACTGAGCTGTGGTCTAATTACCAGGCTGTCTCCTGATCACGGCCTGATTATAGCGTTTAGGCCAGCTGTGCGCTGTCCAAGTCCTGAGATCCCTCTGTGTGAGTGAGGGGGGAGAGGGGGGTGTCAGCAGGGTGCATACATCGCCCCCCTCACCCCCCGCTGGGGTGCAGAGCAGTGGTTTGACTCACAGCGACCCCACAATTTTTATACCCACAGTTCCACGCTGCACTCTGCCTCAGTAGTGTCTCTCTCCAGTGTGCCAAGATTAAAGCCCTCTAGTCCCTCTCTCTATCTATCTCTCTATCTATATCTCTCTCTATCTCTCTCTCTATATCTCTCTCTATCTCTATCTCTCTGTCTCTCTCTCTCTCTATCTGTCTCTCTCTCTCTATCTCTCTCTATCTCTCTATCTCTATCTATCTATCTATCTATCTATATATCTCTCTCTCTATCTCTCTATCTATATCTATATCTATATCTCTCTCTATCTCTATCTATCTATATCTCTCTCTATCTCTCTCTATCTCTCTCTCTCTCTATCTATCTATATCTCTCTCTCTATATCTCTCTATCTATCTATCTATATCTCTCTATCTCTCTGTCTCTCTATCTATCTATCTATATCTCTCTCTCTATCTCTCTCTCTCTCTATCTATCTATATCTCTATCTCTCTGTCTCTCTGTCTCTCTCCCTCCCTCTCTCTCCCTCTCTCTCTGTCTCTCTCTCTCTCTGTCTCTCTCTCTCTCTCTATCTCTATCTCTCTCTGTCTCTATCTCTATCTCTATCTCTCTATATCTCTCTCTCTCTGTCTCTCTCTCTATCTCTGTCTCTGTCTCTGTCTCTCTCTGTCTCTCTCTCTCTGTCTCTCTCTATCTCTCTGTCTCTCTCTCTCTCTCTCTGTCTGTCTCTGTCTCTGTCTCTCTTTCTCTCTCTCTCTCTCTCTCTCTCTCTCTCTCTCTCTCTCTCTCTCTCTCTCTCTGTGTGTGTGTGTGTGTGTGTGTGTGTGTGTGCGAGTGTGTATCTGTGTGTGTGTACAGTATATTCAACTTGTAGTTTAAAGGGGAGTGCGTTGGTATTATCTACATAGTTAGTCTTTGCAAAAAGTAATCTGGGCTTAGCAACGTGACTGCTCGTGTCTCTCATCAGTCATCGATTGGAGTTTCCTCCACAGCTAACAGCTAACTAGCTCTACTCCATTACTGTGTTACTTTAATCAGGGTTTCACACCAGCCGTTATGGCAGCTGGAATTGCTTTTCTCGCTGTGCTTTCTGGTCTGTTGGACTGAAAAATTAAGAGTGCTGGCGAGCTCACACAAGAGATGTAGGATTATAACATCGAATCGATTTCATTGAGTCTCTCAGGGGTTTGGGCACTGTATGGCAATGACGGGAATTACATTTTAAAGGATGAACTGTAGGCTTAAGGCCAATGCACACAGCGTGCGATTTCTGTTGCGCGACAACATTCCATTGTTGTCATGAATGGAATCGAATTTTCGCCGTGCGATTAAAATCGGGGACGTGTGCATTGGGATGCGATTTTCTCATAGACTTCCATTCAAACTTCAAAATTGAATGTTGACGTGCAACAGAAATCGCACGCTGTGTGCATTGGGCTTTAGGAGCAGACTTTTTATTTTTTTTAAGAAATGAAACATGGCAAAAACTTGGTAACACTTTACCTTATGTTTCTCCTCGACCTGCGTAGTGATGTTGTTATTACTCCAGTAACATTGTATTTATTGTTATTGTTGTTAGTTTAGTAATGGCATGGTGTGAGTGTGATATGGAGAGGTTTGTGTTATAGTCCATGGCTGTGCAGTTACTAAGCGTTCCCTGGCTGTGTACCACATTAACACAATGCTGCTACTAGAGTAATGACATGGTTATTGGGCAACATAATGCACCTCAAACACATACCTCTCTCAGTCTGTGTATGATCTATAGTGGACTAATCCATATACTGTTCCATATAGGGCTGTTACGATTATTCGACGTCGTCGACGTCACCGACTACGTCAATACGTCGGTTAGCGTAATATGCGTCGGTTAGTCGTAAATTTAAAAAATGGCGTTTTTTTTTTTTTTTTTTTTTACCTTTCTTTTACCAGGCGAGACAATTAAGTGTATGAGTGAAAAATGGATAGCTACTAGCTAACGTTACACAAGCAATGTAGCTCACCACAGTTCGTATGTCTTGTCTTCTGGTGTTAGTAACGTTAGCTATGTAGCTGGCTAGCTACGGTAGCCTATTGTCATTGTGGTGCGAGCACCTACTGTACGTTATCTAGCTCGTAGCTCGCATGCTACGTTAGCATCAATTTAGCTAATCATAACATAGCAGCGAGAGTAACGTTAGCTAGCTATGTGTTGTGGTGATGGACAGACTTCTAAATGGCCATGTTGGCATTCAAGTTGGCTAAACATAGCAGTGAGGTGGAGACAAATAAGTATATTTTATTTTATTTTATTTTTTTTACAGTACAAAAATTATCGTTAGACTTATCGATAAATTAGTCGTTAGACTAACCGAATAATCGATAAAATAATCGCTAGATTAATCGTTAGAAAAATAGTCGTTTGGGACAGCACTAGTTCCATATATATAATATAACTGAGCTGTAGATGATCTATAGTGGACTAATCCATATACTGTTCCATATATATAATATAACTGAGTTGAAGATGATCTATAGTGGACTAATCGTAATAAAGAGACCGCATGTTTGCAGGAATGTGTCAGGATCCATCAACTAATTGGTCTTTATACAGTAGCTGGCGTAATGGTGTAATGATGACGATGAAGTCAGTGTGTATGGCTGTACACCATCGCTCAATATAACTGCACATACAGTGCCCTCCATAACTATTGGAAAGAGGATTTTGTCTTCTTTTAATTACATTTTATTTTCTTTTGTTTTTTTCTCAACTTTGACCCCATAATAATTGTTTGATTTCAAATCCAAACTGTTGGGAGTACAGGGCTAAAAGAAGACTAAACCCTTCCTCTGTCCAACCCCTACGGAGGGCTAACCCTAACCCTACCCTACCCTACCCTAACCCTACGGAGGGCTCTGTCTGCAGGCTCTTGGTGCCTCATCTCTCTCAGTCTGTGTTTCTCCTCCGTCTGACCAGTGATGGACAAGGCTCTCTGAGCAGGTCACAGGGTTCCACGGCTCCTTGAAATCCTTGAAAGTTTGTGAATTTGAGAAAAACAGTCTTAAAAGTTTTTTTAAAATAGACATGGGTCATTGAAAGTGCTTGAATTCCCCTCTCTCTCTCTAAAAGAAAATATATATTCAAAAATGTTTTACTTAGCTCGTCAACAAGTAAATACGTCTCTGTATTGCTTAACTTTACACATATTTTACAACATATCGTTTTGCTGTGCTGAGGTAGAGAAGGCAAGAGACCATCTAGTGTTCACACATTCAAGCCTCTCTTTTTAATTGTTGTCTGTGAGCGGATAGTTCCTATTATATCCATTCTCATCTAGATCTGTCTCAAACTATGCCATGTTGGGTCCTTGAATTTGAGGCAATTGAGTCTTGAAAGTCCTTGAAAGGTGCTTGAATCTGATGTTTCAGAAGGTGTGGGAACCCCGTCAGTCTCTCCCACCCCAGGATGTTCAGACCTGCGCTCCCCCAGGTGTGAGGTGGACCGCGGTGCTGGTCCGATCCCTGGTCCGGGGAGGGGGGTGACCAGTGAACCCAGGCCGCCCCGGCCCCCTCAGGGATGTTCTCCAGGGGGGGCCCCCCCCTCGGTGGACAGGATGGCTCCAGCGGCCTGGAGGCCTCTCCCCACCGGCGGCCCCAGCGGAGGGAGCTGCTGCTGGGGGGGAAGAAGAGGCCGCAGAGCCCCAACGTGGGCCGCCGCCTCCGGAGGAAGCTCCAGAAGTTCCTGCAGCAGTCAGGTCCTGGGGGGGGCGGGGGGGAGCACCCCTCCACCCCCCCCCCACACCACCGCCTCCCCCAGCACGTCTCCCCCCCCGCAGAGGCGGAGGTGGAGGTGCAGATGGAGGTAGAGGCGGAGGTGCAGGTGGAGCAGGACGTTGTGTTCATCCGCGGCCTGAAGAAGAGAGGACGTTCCGGCGCGCCGGCGGGGGATAAGCTCCTCCTACTCCCAGGGCAGCTAAGCTCCTCCCCCTCCCTGCCCAACGGCAACCGCAACCACACCACCGCCGGGACCCCAGACGATGACGACCGACCCGAGGTGGAGGAGGAGGTGGGGGAGGAGGAGGAGGTGGGGGAGGAGGAGGGCAGAGGAGAGGAGGAGGTGGGGGAGGAGGAGGACAGAGGAGAGGAGGAGGAGGGGGGCCGGCGCATCGTCGTCGACGCCCCCTGTACGGTCCACACCAACGGCCGCCCCCACACCCCCGCCGACCTCACCCCCCCCTCGGGAGAGAACAGCAGCTCTGACTGCCAGGACGGGATCGGGGTTGTGGAGGCCGGCGGCCACGCGTATCGACCCCCCTGTGAAGAGGAGGAGGAAGAGGAGGAGGATGAAGAGAGGGCCTCCAGTGACGTGGTGGAGCACATCCTGAAGGAGATCCGAGGGATCAACCGGATCCAGGAGGAGATCTCGGACCTGCGGCAGTACCTGTCGTCCGTGCGGGGGTCCGTGGACGAGGTGTCGTGCTGCGTGGACGCGGTACTGAGCGAGATAGGAGAGCTGTACTCCGGGGGGGGGGGGGGCCTCCTCCTCCACCACCACTGCCGGACCCCCACCTGGACCACCCGGGCCCGGGGCCCCGCCCCTCCAGAGGACCGGGGGCGGGGGCAGGCGGGGGGGGAGGAGCCTGGCCAGACAGGACGCAACCACCACCGGTCCACTTTGTCCGGGAGACCGGGACAAAGACGGCCCGGCCGCCTCCGCGATGTTGGGGTCGTCGCCGAGGGGTCGGTCCGAGGGGTCGTCGCCATGGCGATGGAGGAGGGACGACGGCGGCGGTCCGGCGGCCTCCGCCTCCTCTCGCCTCCTCCGGCCTGAACCGCCGACCGACCAAGGAGACCAGCAGCAGCAGCAGCAGCAGGAGAATTCCTCCTCGGACCAGGGCTCGGACCACCTCCACTTGCCTCGTTCAGGCCCCGGGCCGGCCAGCCTCCTCTCCTGCCTCCAGCAGCAGCGGCAGTACGCTCATGGGGGCCACACCTTCCCCAGCACCAGCTCCCCGTCCCCCCCAGGCCGCCACAGCTGGACCAACAGCCTGGAGGAGAGACAACAGAGCCCGAGCCGCCGGTACCGCCGCTCCGGTCCAGGGGAAGGGACGTGTCTGGGTGGGAGGGAGGGGGGGGGCTGGGTCTCGGCCTCGGCCGGCATGCGGCATCAAAGCGTGACCAGAGAGGGGGAGGGCGAGGGAGGGTGGAGTGAGGAGGAGGAAGAGGTCTGCTGCTCCTGTCCGAACAGTGGAGAGGAGGAGGAGGAGGAGGAGGAGGAGGAGGAGGAGAACTGCGGGGAGGAAGGAGGCTCGGGGGTGTGGAGCCGGTACACCACCACCGCCGGGGAGACCAGCAGCACGCCGGGCCTGTCCTCCTCCCACAGCAGCAGCAGCAGCAGCAGCTCGGAGCATCTCTCCCTGCTGTTCGGACGCCATTACAACAACAACAACAACACCTCCTCCCCCTCCAGCTCCTCCAGCGTGGCGGAGTGGAGGAGGCCCTCGCCGCGGGGAGGCGGCGACGACCACAATGACGACGGACACCTGGAGTGCGACTGCTCCTCGGCCAACTGCCGCTACTCCCGCAGCTCGGTCTACCGCACCATGGACGCCTTCTACGCTGACGAGCTGGGGAGCGGGGGGAGCGGGGGGAGCTTGGGCGGGCCCCCCTCCCAGAGCCTGAGCGGCTCCACCATCCTGCTCACCGACTGCGAGGACGGTTACCTGGACCTCCACTCCTCCCCCGGCGACCGCCGCGACCGCTGCTACTCCTCCTCCGCGGACACCCTGGACACCGAGAGCCGGGAGAAGGTCGAGTGGGCCGAGGAGCAGAGCGTCCCAGGAGATGATGCAGGGGATTGGGGGGGGTCGGGGGAGGGGGAGGATCTGCCTAGCAGCCCAGAGCCAGAGAGTGCCCCCCCCCCCCAGCAGACGCCACAACACGCCGCCGGGGGGTTCGATGTGAAAAACATCGGCAAAGCCGTGCTCACCTTCCGGTCGGCGCTGAAAGGGGCTTTGCGGAAGCTGGAGGGGGGGGGGTCTAGCCTTGAGGGTGAGTCAGAAGCGCCCCCCCCCCCCTCCTCTCCACTCAGGAGACGCTCCGCCGAAACCCTCCCAGAGGGCGAACCAGGACCGGACACAGAGGAGGGGGGTAACGTCCCGGCCGCTGCTCCGGCTCGGCCTAGCTCTCCGGCGGAAGAACCCAGCGAAGCTTCGGTGTACGTGGACTGCTGCAGCTCAGCCCCGGAGAACCTGCCGCCCCACTGCTCCTCCTCACAGGTGACCCCGAACGAACCGACCCCCCCCGGCCACTCTCCTCCCTGCTGCCCCACCCCCCCCACTGAGTATCACTCCATGGAGCTTTCGGAAAGCAGAGGAGGAGGAGGAGAGTGTCAGACCGACGGGGATCTGTCCAACCAGGAGCTGACGCCAGACCGCAGTCCCCCGGGAGGGCGGGGCCACAGCCCCCCCATGACAACGCTGAGGCTCAGCCCAGAGAGGACGGGGTTAAGTCCGATAGGGGAGGAGCGTGCGGCCGATCAGACGGCAGAGTTGAGCCAGCAGGAGGCGGCAGCAGCAAGCCACCAGGAGCGCCTGGCAAACTTCAAGCGCCTCCTCAAGGAGAAGAAACAAAGCCGGAGGAGACGTTCCAGGACCGCTCCAGGGTCCACGTCTGAGGAGGACACCAACCCAGGTAGATGTTCCTACAGGTAGATGTTCTTACAGGTAGATGTGTCAAACCCAGGTAGATGTTCCTACAGGTAGATGTTACTACAGGTAGATGATCCTACAGGTAGATGTTCCTACAGGTAGATGTTCATACAGGTAGATGTTACTACAGGTAGATGTTTCTACAGGTAGATGTTCTTACAGGTAGATGTTCATACAGGTAGATGTTTCTACAGGTAGATGTTCTTACAGGTAGATGTTCATACAGGTAGATGTTCCTACAGGTAGATGTTCATACAGGTAGATGTTACTACAGGTAGATGTTTCTACAGGTAGATGTTTCTACAGGTAGATGTTCTTACAGGTAGATGTTCATACAGGTAGATGTTTCTACAGGTAGATGTTCTTACAGTTAGATGTTCCTACAGGTAGATGTTCCTACAGATAGATGTTACTACAGGTAGATGTTCATACAGGTAGATGTTCCTACAGGTAGATGTTACTACAGGTAGATGTTTCTACAGGTAGATGTTTCTACAGGTAGATGTGTCAAACCCAGGTAGATGTTCCTACAGTCCGTCAGTCTTGAGGTGGTTATATTTCTGCGGTGTCATATTTGTGTCCTGAGCTGTGGTTTTGTCTTGCAGAGAGCAGCAGAGAGGAAGACCAGGTTACTGACCCAACGTCTGGAATGAGGCCCTTGTTTCAGTTGTGTGTCGTTGTTTCTCTGATGTGTTTAAACTGTCGTGTTTGCCATTGGGTGTTTTCATATCTCAGTATTGCTTTATTATTATTTTCATATCTCAGTATTGCTTTATTATTATTTATTATTATTATTGTTATTATTGCTTTTTTTATTATGCATGGAGCCAAGCATGGTGCTTTTCTGTTTGTTTCCCTGTGTGACTACGGTGTTCAACCTCAGGAGGATGCTCTTAGTGGCTCGGAGGATTCTCTCTTGTTTTGTTTCTGTTTCATGTTAAACTTGCAGAGTTGCCTGAGGTTCTCTAGTTTCCCCTGAAGTTTTAACATGTTGACACTTATTCACAACAACAGAAAGGTTTTATCTGCATTTTTTATGTGGTGAATGGCAAACTGCTCATTAATATGTACGTCATTGTGGTCCTACATCTCATTAATATGTACATCATTGTGGTCCTACATCTCATTAATATGTACGTCATTGTGGTCCTACATCTCATTATTATGTACGTCATTGTGGTCCTACATCTCATTAATATGTACGTCATTGTGGTCCTACATCTCATTAATATGTACGTCATTGTGGTCCTACATCTCATTAATATGTACGTCATTGTGGTCCTACATCTCATTAATATGTACGCCATTGTGGTCCTACATCTCGTTAATATGTACGTCATTGTGGTCCTACATCTCGTTAATATGTACGTCATTGTGGTCCTACATCTCATTAATATGTACGTCATTGTGGTTCCACATCTCATGTTACGTGACGTGTTTCGTCTGTCTGACCGTCCCAGTGTAATCAACGCTTTGACAGTTTGACAACAAACATTTGAGTGAATGGATGAGTGAAGGGAGGGAAGACTGTGAGCTGGCACCAGTGTGAGCCAGTGTGATCCTCTCCCTGTCCCTGGATGTGTCTGTCCAGCATGTACAGCATCCTTTAAGAGGTGAAACTCAACCAACTGTTCAACCATTCTACCCCTTCTCTGTGTACTCCTCCCATACGTGACACGTTCTAATGCTCAGGTCTTCATGTCGGGATCTGATAATGTAATGATCTGACTTTTCATTCGAAAAATGTGAATACATTTCCTAGTTGTTGAAAATCAACGACACATCGCTAGTCAACTAACACAGCTTGTTTTGTGAGCCTGCTAACAATGTTAAGTAGTGTTCTAGTTAACTAGGTAACAATGTAAAGTAGTGTTCTAGTTAACTAGGTAACAATGTAAAGTAGTGTTCTAGTTAACTAGGTAACAATGTAAAGTAGTGTTCTAGTTAACTAGGTAGCAGTGGGGGATTACTCACCCAATCCATTGCGTTGTTGCAGTATTTTGGCTTGACTAGCGAGTTTGTGTTGTGATTCTCAACAACGTTGAAACGTAGTTCCGTGTTTCAAAAGAAAAGTCTGAACGTTTTGATTGGTTGCCGACTTGCGGACCAAATGATCAGACTTTGTCACATATATCCTCACCTCCAGACTGCCGTAGTCTAGTAACTGGATATGTAAACAATGTGTTTGACCTCCGACAGGGACGTGAGGATGGACCCAACTGTCGACAGGCATGGGTCAAACCAGGGTGAGTAAGGACAGATTTTCTCTCAGTCTGCTGTGTGTTGTAGACAGGTCTGTGGTCAGTCTGTATGTTGTAGACAAGTCTGTGGTCAGTCTGTATGTTGTAGACAGGTCTGTGGTCAGTCTGTATGTTGTAGACAGGTCTGTGGTCAGTCTGTATGTTGTAGACAGGTCTGTGGTCAGTCTGCTGTATGTTGTAGACAGGTCTGTGGTCAGTCTGTGTGTTGTAGACAGGTCTGTGGTCAGTCTGTATGTTGTAGACAAGTCTGTGGTCAGTCTGTATGTTGTAGACAGGTCTGTGGTCAGTCTGTATGTTGTAGACAGGTCTGTGGTCAGTCTGTATGTTGTAGACAGGTCTGTGGTCAGTCTGCTGTATGTTGTAGACAGGTCTGTGGTCAGTCTGTATGTTGTAGACAGGTCTGTGGTCAGTCTGTATGTTGTAGACAGGTCTGTGGTCAGTCTGTATGTTGTAGACAGGTCTGGGGTCAGATACGACACGTAGGAGTCGCCATTAGCATTTCAGTGCTTAAGTGGAAAATACATAATTATCGGTAATTACGAATAGCAGCGTCTCTTTTCTAACGTCGATGCTTAATGAAGTGAGGGAACCTTTATACTGTACGTGAAGTTCTAAGCTGATCCCATGTGCAGTGTGTTTATATACTGTGTGTTGCTCTGCTCTGGGTGTTGCAGTGGGGGGACTGGCCTGTACGGAGGGATCGACAGCATGCCAGACCTCCGGAAGAGGAAACCCATCCCCCTGGTCAGCGACGTGGTGAGTGCTGCCTCTCCTCCTTTCCTCCTCTCCTCCTCTCCTCCTCCCTGGTGCCAACTAGTAGGGGTGGTGGTGGCCTGGTGCAGTGGGTCTCTAACCTCTCCTCTGGGACCCCCAGCCGCTCCATATATCTGATCTGTTCCACCACCAGCACACCTGACTTGATTAGTTGAGTCAGGTGTGCTGGTGGTGGAACAGATCAGATATGTGGAGCGGCTGGGGGTCCCCGAGGAGAGGTTTGAGAACCGCTGGTCTAGTAGATGGGTTGGACTGGTGATCAGAAGGTCATGAGTTCAGATCCCACCTGGGAACACCACCACTAGTGTGTCCTTGAGGAAGGCACTCAGCCCTAAGTTAGTCCAGGGAGACTGTCCTTGGAATCTCTAACTGTAAGTCGCTTTGGATAAAAGCGTCTGCTATGTAATACAACTAGGAGCCTGTATGTTCTATCTCCATCAGTACACGTCTGTCTGTCTGTCTGTCTGCTGAGGCCAGAACACAGGGAAGCTTCTGGATGGTTTGGTTACAGTAGGCATTATGTTGGCGTATATCAGTGATGTGTGACTGTCGTGTTGCCTGGAGGTAGATCTGGGGGGTGTTCCATCAACAGCACTAAAGGAAAATCCAGGCTTATTTTTCTCGCGAGATTATCAAAATAAGACTGGATTTTATTTGGATTTTTTTAATCTCTGGGGATTTATCAAAATAAGCCTGGATTGTCCTTTAGCGACGTTGGTGGAATACCCCCCTGGTACAAGAGGGTGTGACACAGTAGGTGTCATGGGGGGAAATGACCAGGAAATCACTACCTGAACCAAAATGTGAAATCAAATCTTATAATCTCTCTCTCCCCCCTTCTCTTAAACCCTTAATTACCCCCCCCCCACCACAACTCTCTTGAATGCAATCACTCTCCTTGGTCAGGCTATGGTAAGTGTTCTGAACCCAACTGACCCTCCCTTCTGTAGAAGAGAAGAAACCTTAATACTCTGTATCAAGTAGGACAGATTGCAAAGCTTTGCCGTCTGACTAAGTCGTTGTACAGCAGGCAGCTGGGATGCAAACACAGTGCATGTAACGTCAAGCCTCTCTAGAAATACTTTAGTTTATTTTGTGGCGGTGCTTCTAAGTAGCCATGCTACTGTCACCATGTGAGTGCACTGTGTTTGTTTCTACTTGATATGTTTTATAATATATTTAAAACTAATGTTCTATTCTATTTTCCCTTCATTCATTTTGGGGATTGGATTTTCTTCCTTTGTTTTTTTTTTATTCTTCATCTTGACGTACTTTACTGAGTCATACCGACGTCACTCCCAGGGCTATAACTGACTGTACTAGGGGACCCCATACTGGGATTAAGGGTTCCCTCTACTGTATACACTGGGATTAAGGGTCCCTATACTCTACACTCTGGGATTTAGGGACCCTATACTGTACCCATGGGATTAAGGGACCCCATACTTTACACACCAGGAAGTCTCAGTTCTTGACTCCCTTTGAGACTCCTCCCACATCGTCAC
>NC_137689.1:75339948-75344948 GCF_963989245.1 Nansenia antarctica
TCTGGAGGTGTCTGGATATTTTTCATTTTTTTACATAGTCTGAAACTACAGATTGTAAGCTTTCAAATGATGTCATACATTGAAATGTGAATGTTGGTGCACCTCAAACAGAGATTGGGAGAATAGTGACTCTAATGAAACCGCAGCAAAAGACGCTAGCGGCTAACAGTGGCACATCGCTACGAACGTCTAACTGCGTTTTTATAACATCACAACATGCTGAGAGAACAAGGACATGCTAAAAACACATAACTACACATAACTAGATGAACACACAGTCCATGTTTTTGAACACAACAACAATCAACAGCTGTAGGCCTAGATACAGTAGCGTCAGAGCGACAATAACAGTATAATAATAATAATAATAATAATAATAACTATCCCTCCCCAGCGAGTGCCACAACTCGTCCGACCGCATCAAGGTGCGCGTGTGGGACGAGGACGACGACATCAAGTCCCGCGTGAAGCAGCGCCTGAAGAGAGAGAGCGACGACTTCCTGGGTCAGAGCATCATCGAGGTCCGCACGCTCAGCGGAGAGATGGACGTCTGGTACAACCTGGGTCAGTACCTCCACACACACACACACACACACACACGTGGCAGCTGTGGCACAGGAGGTCGAGCCTGGAGTCTAATGAGCGCAAGGTTGGCAAATCGTTGGTTGGTTCGAACCCCGGATGGACACATGTCGAGGTGTCCTTGGGCAAGACACTGAACCCCAAATTGCTCCCAGTGAGCGGGCCGGCGCCTTGCATGGCAGCTTGCCGCCATTGTTGTGTGAATGTGTGAATGAGAGGCCATTGTAAAGCGCTTTGGAACAAGGCATAGCTATATAAGTCAGTCTATATACAGTAAGTCAGTCCATTTACCTCACAGCCCGAAAATAAAGTTGTAGTGACATGAGGGAAGTTATTATATTTTGAGCTGTTTCTGATTCTAAAGATTAAAACATGTCAATAAAGTCCTAGTTAACTCTGGAGCCTTGAGAGAAGGCCAGCCCTGCCCCCCCCCTGCCCCCCCCTGCCCCCAGCCCTGCCCCCTACCCTACTGTCACCCTACAGTACATAGGCCCTGCCCCCAGCCCTGCCCCCTACCCTACTGTACCCTACAGTACATAGGCCCTGCCCCCAGCCCTGCCCCCCCCCCTGCCCCCAGCCCTGCCCCCCCCTGCCCCCAGCCCTGCCCCCCCCTGCCCCCTACCCTACTGTACCCTACAGTACATAGGCCCTGCCCCCAGCCCTACTGTCACCCTACAGTACATAGGCCCTGCCCCCTACCATACTGTACCCTACCCTACTGTACCCTACAGTACATAGGCCCTGCCCCCCCCTGCCCCCTACCCTACTGTACCCTACAGTACATAGGCCCTGCCCCCTACCCTACTGTCACCCTACAGTACATAGGCCCTGCCCCCCCCTGCCCCCTACCCTACTGTACCCTACAGTACATAGGCCCTGCCCCCTACCATACTGTACCCTACCCTACTGTACCCTACAGTACATAGGCCCTGCCCCCCCCTGCCCCCTACCCTACTGTACCCTACAGTACATAGGCCCTGCCCCCTACCCTACTGTCACCCTACAGTACATAGGTCCTGCCCCCCCCCTGCCCCCTACCCTACTGTACCCTACAGTACATAGGTCCTGCCCCCAGCCCTGCCCCCTACCCTACTGTACCCTACAGTACATAGGCCCTGCCCCCAGCCCTGCCCCCTACCCTACTGTCACCCTACAGTACATAGGTCCTGCACTGCGCTCCTCTCCCGGCCTCTCCTCAGATCCCCTCCGTGCCTCGGCCTCCCCAGGGCCTCTGTTCAGAGCGGGAGCGCGGGCCTTTGTCAGGAGAGAGAGAGAGAGAGAGCCCTCCCCCCTCTACCCCCCCCCCCCCCTCTAACCCTGTGTCTGCTGTTAAGTTGCCCCTCAGGCATTGTACTCTTGTCAAGCTGCCTTTCTTCTTCCCTTTCCTCTCCCCCCGTTTCCTTCTCTCTCTCCTTCTCTCTCTCTCTCTGGTTCTCCTTCTCTCTCTCTCTCCTTCTCTCTCTCTCCTCTCTCTCCTCTCTCTCTCTCTCTCTCTCTCTCTGGTTCTCCTTCTCTCTCTCTCTCTCTGGTTCTCCTTCTCTCTCTCTCTCCTTCTCTCTCTCTCCTCTCTCTCCTCTCTCTCTCTCTCTCTCCTCTCTCTCTCTCCTCTCTCTCTCTCTCTCCTTCTCTCTCTCTCTCTGTCTCTCTCTCTCTCTCTGGTTCTCCTTCTCTCTCTCTCTCTCTCTCTGGTTCTCCTTCTCTCTCTCTCTCCTTCTCTCTCTCTCCTCTCTCTCCTCTCTCTCTCTCTCTCCTCTCTCTCTCTCCTCTCTCTCTCTCTCTCCTTCTCTCTCTCTCTGTCTCTCTCTCTCTCTCTCTCTGGTTCTCCTTCTCTCTCTCTCTCCTTCTCTCTCTCCTTCTCTCTCCTTCTCTCTCTCCTTCTCTCTCTCCTTCTCTCTCTCCTCTCTCTCTCTCTCTCTCTCTCTCTGTCCTCTCTCTCTCTCTCCTTCTCTCTCTCTCTCTCTCTCTCTCCTCTCTCTCTGGTTCTCCTTCTCTCTCTCTCCTTCTCTCACTCTCTCTCTCTCCTCTCTCTCTCTCTCTCTCCTCTCTCTCTGGTTCTCCTTCTCTCTCTCTCTCTCCTCTCTCTCTCTCTCTCTCTCCTCCTCCACCTCCCCACCCCCCTCCTCCTCCAGCCTCCCTGATTGTTATGTAGCACGCTCCAGTCGGAAACCGAGCGCTCTGGCGACACGTACAAATGACTGTAATAACGTGGTTGTCAGGGGTAATAAGGTGGTTGTCAGGGGTAATAGTCGGGGTGAGCTGTCTTGGGGGGGGGGGGGGGGGGGGGCTCAAGTCAGGAAGAACTAATCCTCACAACCAACCAGCTACTGTCACACCACAGACAGGAAGTAGACCCTGTTAGTGTAACACACACCTGTTCGTGTAACACACACCTGGAAGCAGAGTGGATCTAACAGACCTGTGACAGTAAGAGTGTGTAGTCAGTAAGAGTGTGTAGCTGCTGTTGATGACAGGTTAACCAGAATGGCTCCATGGCTGAGGGCTGACAGGTCAGGGTCATTGAAGGTTGTCAGACGTTTGGGACGCGGTCTGGTGAAAAGGTCCACATCTCGGCAATTCTCAAGTGGCGCAAATAACCGAAAAGCTTCTTTAAAATAATAAAATAATAACAATCTGTTTTTTTATTACGAAAGTTTAAGTGTTGAAGAGCCCACTCAATATAACAAACAACAGTTTTAGCATCACTAAATACTTACAATTTGTTATTTGTCTGTTTCTTTCTCTCTCTCTCTGTCTTTCTTTCTCTCTCTCTGTCTATCTGTCTTTCTGTCTCTCTGTCTGTCGTTGTGTCTGTCTGTCGTTGTGTCTGTCTATCTGTCTTTCTCTGTCTTTCTATCTATCTGTCTTTCTATCCTTCTTTCTCTCTGTCTATCTGTCTTTCTGTCTCTCTGTCTGTCTCTCTGTCTGTCGTTGTGTCTGTCTTTCTGTCTGTCTGTCTCTCTGTCGTTGTGTCTGTCTATCTGTCTGTCTGTCGTTCTGTCTGTCTTACAGAGAAGAGGACAGATAAGTCGGCGGTGTCTGGTGCCATCCGTCTGCAGATCAGCGTGGAGATCAAGGGAGAGGAGAAAGTCGCACCGTACCATGTCCAGTACACCTGCCTGCATGAGGTGAGAACACTTTTCCTAGATATGTGTGTTCTACCACCCAGAATCCTTACATTTTTAGGATAAGATAAAGCTATTGTGCAGTGTTTCTGTGTAGGAGGCAGGCTAATTTACAAGACGCGCCAACTAGTGGTCGTTGTGTGTAAGTAGCAGCTTCCCATTGTAAAGTATATGGTCATGTGACCCCCGGGGTGGCTCTTATAGTAGGTAACGTAGACACGGCTGTCCTAGTGTTAAACGTCTCTGTTAACGTCTAAAACCAGCACAATACTTCATTTTGTAGCCAATCAATGTGTTGTTGCTAGGTAGAACACCACATAAAACAAGTGTTGAGTGTTCCGGAGCTCTTTGTCAGTGAGTGAGTTTTAAACAGCAACTTGGACACCAAATGTCAGTTAGGGAAGGCCATACAGTATTTCTATCTACTGTGCAATGACATGCTGTATTACCTGTATGACATGCTGTATTACCGTATTTTCCGGACTATAAGTCGCATCAGTCAAAAAATGCATCATGAAGAGGAAAAAACATATATAAGTCGCACTGGACTATAAGTCGCATTTATTTAGAAATGTATTTCACAAAATCCAAGACCAAGAACAGACATTTAATCTGGAAAGGCAAGTTATTCAACTACACAATAGAACACGGAACAACAGGCTGAATAGGTGTCCGGTATGTTAACGTAACACATTAACAGTTATTCAGCTACACAATAGCATAAAGAACATACCTGGGAGGCTGAATAGGCTAAATTAACATAACAAACTAGCGAGTACAACAAGGAAGTTACCAGTAAACAAGTTCACCAAGCTCCCGTTAATGTTTCAGTTAGATTTCTTCAGTGGTACAGGAGCAGCATATAGTTGTCACAAGCCCAGAGCGGCCCAGAGCGCCCTCTCGTGGCTGTATACGGTAATGTTTACTCCTTGGTTCATGTCAGTCAGTATGAAATTATATATATTTTGATATACGTATTAGGGATGGACGGTTTCCAATTATTGAAACCGAAAAACCGTCAAAGACTAAAACCGCGGTTTTCCGGTTAACCGAAAAGGTAAAAAAATAAATAAAAAAAAACGCAAATTTCAAATAATTGAGCCCTACTGCTACAATACACTCGTGTCGAACACCATTAAAACACCGTAAGCACAGTCGCAACACATTTAGGCTACTTAGTTTCACAAATATAAGTGGAAAGGCAGACTTGTGTAAGCTACACCATACATGAAAACACATGAACACTTAACACACCAGCTCCGCTGATCCAGGGTGCACGCCTGCACGGAAGATCAT
>NC_137689.1:75349948-75372448 GCF_963989245.1 Nansenia antarctica
TTAATGTCATGTTTATGTCATGTTAATGTAATGTTAATGTTAATGTCATGTTAATGTCATGTGATATCATTCCCTCAGAACAACTTCCCGGCCAGCAGCAAGGAGCGTCTCCAGGACCTGAAGTCCACCGTGGACCTGCTGACCAGCATCACCTTCTTCAGGATGAAGGTCTGTACCCCACAGCCTCTACCCCACAGCCTGTACCCCACAGTCTGTTAGAAGGTCTGTACCCCACGGCCTGTTAGAAGGTCTGTACCCCCACGGTCTGTTAGAAGGTCTGTACCCCCACGGCCTGTTAGAAGGTCTGTACCCCACAGTCTGTTAGAAGGTCTGTACCCCCACGGTCTGTTAGAAGGTCTGTACCCCCACAGTCTGTTAGAAGGTCTGTACCCCACAGTCTGTTAGAAGGTCTGTACCTCACAGCCTGTACCCCACGGCCTGTACCCCACAGTCTGTTAGAAGGTCTGTACCCCACAGCCTGTACCCCACGGCCTGTACCCCACAGTCTGTTAGAAGGTCTGTACCCCCACGGTCTGTTAGAAGGTCTGTACCTCACAGTCTGTTAGAAGGTCTGTACCCCCACAGCCTGTTAGAAGGTCTGTACCCCCACGGTCTGTTAGAAGGTCTGTACCCCACAGTCTGTTAGAAGGTCTGTACCCCCACAGTCTGTTAGAAGGTCTGTACCCCCACGGCCTGTTAGAAGGTCTGTACCCCCACGGCCTGTTAGAAGGTCTGTACCCCACAGTCTGTTAGAAGGTCTGTACCCCCACGGTCTGTTAGAAGGTCTGTACCCCCACGGTCTGTTAGAAGGTCTGTACCCCCACGGTCTGTTAGAAGGTCTGTACCCCACAGTCTGTTAGAAGGTCTGTACCCCCACGGTCTGTTAGAAGGTCTGTACCCCCACGGTCTGTTAGAAGGTCTGTACCCCCACAGTCTGTTAGAAGGTCTGTACCCCCATAGTCTGTTAGAAGGTCTGTACCCCCACGGCCTGTTAGAAGGTCTGTACCCCCTCGGTCTGTTAGAAGGTCTGTACCCCCACGGTCTGTTAGAAGGTCTGTACCCTACAGTCTGCTAGAAGGTCTGTACCCTCACAGTCTGTTAGAAGGTCTGTACCCCACAGTCTGTTAGAAGGTCTGTACCCCCACGGTCTGTTAGAAGGTCTGTACCCCCACAGTCTGTTAGAAGGTCTGTACCCCACAGTCTGTTAGAAGGTCTGTACCCCCACGGTCTGTTAGAAGGTCTGTACCCCCACGGTCTATTAGAAGGTCTGTACCCCACAGTCTGTTAGAAGGTCTGTACCCCCACAGTCTGTTAGAAGGTCTGTACCCCCACGGTCTGTTAGAAGGTCTGTACCCCCACGGTCTGTTAGAAGGTCTGTACCCCCACGGTCTGTTAGAAGGTCTGTACCCCCACGGCCTGTTAGAAGGTCTGTACCTCACAGTCTGTTAGAATGTCTGTACCCCCACGGTCTGTTAGAAGGTCTGTACCCCCACGGTCTGTTAGAAGGTCTGTACCCCACAGTCTGTTAGAAGGTCTGTACCCCCACAGTCTGTTAGAAGGTCTGTACCCTCACAGTCTGTTAGAAGGTCTGTACCCCCACAGTCTGTTAGAAGGTCTGTACCCCCACGGTCTGTTAGAAGGTCTGTACCCCACAGTCTGTTAGAAGGTCTGTACCCCCACGGTCTGTTAGAAGGTCTGTACCCCCACGGCCTGTTAGAAGGTCTGTACCCCACAGTCTGTTAGAAGGTCTGTACCCCCACGGCCTGTTAGAAGGTCTGTACCCCACCGCCTGTTAGAAGGTCTGTACCCCCACGGCCTGTTAGAAGGTCTGTACCCCCACGGTCTGTTAGAAGGTCTGTACCCCCACGGCCTGTTAGAAGGTCTGTACCCCACAGCCTGTACCCCACAGCCTGTTAGAAGGTCTGTACCCCCACGGTCTGTTAGAAGGTCTGTACCCCACAGTCTGTTAGAAGGTCTGTACCCCCACGGTCTGTTAGAAGGTCTGTACCCCACCACCTGTTAGAAGGTCTGTACCCCCACAGTCTGTTAGAAGGTCTGTACCCCCACGGTCTGTTAGAAGGTCTGTACCCCCACAGTCTGTTAGAAGGTCTGTACCCCCACGGTCTGTTAGAAGGTCTGTACCTCACAGTCTGTTAGAAGGTCTGTACCCCCACGGCCTGTTAGAAGGTCTGTACCCCCACGGCCTGTTAGAAGGTCTGTACCCCCACGGTCTGTTAGAAGGTCTGTACCCCACAGCCTGTACCCCACGGCCTGTACCCCACGGTCTGTTAGAAGGTCTGTACCCCCACGGTCTGTTAGAAGGTCTGTACCCCCACGGTCTGTTAGAAGGTCTGTACCCCCACGGTCTGTTAGAAGGTCTGTACCCCCACGGTCTGTTAGAAGGTCTGTACCCCCACAGTCTGTTAGAAGGTCTGTACCCCCACAGTCTGTTAGAAGGTCTGTACCCCACAGTCTGTTAGAAGGTCTGTACCCCCACGGTCTGTTAGAAGGTCTGTACCCCCACGGTCTGTTAGAAGGTCTGTACCTCACGGTCTGTTAGAAGGTCTGTACCCCCACGGTCTGTTAGAAGGTCTGTACCCCCACGGTCTGTTAGAAGGTCTGTACCCCCACGGTCTGTTAGAAGGTCTGTACCCCCACGGTCTGTTAGAAGGTCTGTACCCCACAGTCTGTTAGAAGGTCTGTACCTCCACAGTCTGTTAGAAGGTCTGTACCCCCACGGTCTGTTAGAAGGTCTGTACCCCCACAGTCTGTTAGAAGGTCTGTACCCCCACGGCCTGTTAGAAGGTCTGTACCCCACAGTCTGTTAGATGGTCTGTACCCCCACGGTCTGTTAGAAGGTCTGTACCCCACCGCCTGGTGGCCCACTGCAGGAGTCTCTACGCATCGTCTGGATGCTGCTGTACTATTGTCACTTTTTTTTTATTATCTTGAATTATGCCTAGTGCCTTACTGTCTTGTGCTGCAATGTCAGGAACCGAAGCCTAAGAATTTTACCGTCTCTTACACTCGTATAATGTGACGTAACAATAAAACTTGAAACTTGTCCCTGCCCTCACTCCCCGAGAACATACAGAACGTGTGACTTATGACTTGATAAAGTGGTGGTTAAATCCTCCCTCTCTCTCTCTCTCTCTCTCTCTCTCTCTCTCTCTCTCTCTCTCTCTCTCTCTCTCTCTCTCTCTCTCTTCTCTTTGTCTCGCTCTTCCCCTTCCTCTCTCTCTCCCTCCCTCTCGCTCCCTTCCTCTCTCTCTCTGTCTCTCTCTCCCCCTTCCTCTCTCTGTCTGTCTCTCTCCCCCCCCTCCCTCTCTCCCCCCCCTCCCTCTCTCCCTCTCTCTCTCTCTCTCTCCCTCTCCCTCCCTCCCTCTCTCTCTCTCCCCCTCCCTCTCCCTCCCTCCCTCCCTCTCTCTCCCCCTCCCCCCCTCTCTCTCTCCCTCTGGTGGTCAGGTCCAGGAGCTGCAGAGCCCTCCGCGGGCCAGCCAGGTGGTGAGGGACTGTGTGAAGGCCTGCCTCAAGTCCACCTACCACTATATCTTCGACAACTGCCAGGAGCTCTACAGCCGCCAGTACCAGCCTCTGGACCTGGTGAGTCAGTACCAGTACCAGCCTCTGGACCTGGTGAGTCAGTACCAGCCTCTGGACCTGGTGAGTCAGTACCAGCCTCTGGACCTGGTGAGTCAGTACCAGTACCAGCCTCTGGACCTGGTGAGTCAGTACCAGCCTCTGGACCTGGTGAGTCAGTACCAGTACCAGCCTCTGGACCTGGTGAGTCAGTACCAGCCTCTGGACCTGGTGAGTCAGTACCAGCCTCTGGACCTGGTGAGTCAGTACCAGTCTCTGGACCTGGTGAGTCAGTACCCGCCTCTGGACCTGGTGAGTCAGTACCAGCCTCTGGACCTGGTGAGTCAGTACCAGCCTCTGGACCTGGTGAGTCAGTACCAGCCTCTGGACCTGGTGAGCCAGTACCAGCCTCTGGACCTGGTGAGTCAGTTTAACGACGTTGCTGGAATACCCCCCAGGTCCATCCAGGATGTTTTGGGTGTCGGGAGGATATGTTGTGTTTTCTGACGGGCTGTGTTCTGCTGTGTTCTGACGGGCTGTGTTCTGCTGGGTCCTGACGGGCTGTGTTCTGCTGGGTTCTGACGGGCTGTGTTCTGCTGGGTTCTGACGGGCTGTGTTCTGCTGGGTTCTGACGGGCTGTGTTCTGCTGGGTTCTGACGGGCTGTGTTCTGCTGGGTTCTGACGGGCTGTGTTCTGCTGGGTTCTGACGGGCTGTGTTCTGCTGGGTTCTGACGGGCTGTGTTCTGCTGGGTTCTGACGGGCTGTGTTCTGCTGGGTTCTGACGGGCTGTGTTCTGCTGGGTTCTGACGGGCTGTGTTCTGCTGTGTTCTGACGGGCTGTGTTCTGCTGGGTCCTGACGGGTTGTGTTCTGCTGTGTTCTGACGGGCTGTGTTCTGCTGGGTCCTGACGGGCTGTGTTCTGCTGGGTTCTGACGGGCTGTGTTCTGCTGGGTTCTGACGGGCTGTGTTCTGCTGGGTTCTGACGGGCTGTGTTCTGCTGGGTTCTGACGGGCTGTGTTCTGCTGGGTTCTGACGGGCTGTGTTCTGCTGTGTCCTGACGGGCTGTGTTCTGCTGGGTCCTGACGGGCTGTGTTCTGCTGTGTTCTGACGGGCTGTGTTCTGCTGTGTTCTGACGGGCTGTGTTCTGCTGTGTTCTGACGGGCTGTGTTCTGCTGTGTCCTGACGGGCTGTGTTCTGCTGGGTTCTGACGGGCTGTGTTCTGCTGGGTTCTGACGGGCTGTGTGCTGCTGGGTTCTGACGGGCTGTGTGCTGCTGGGTTCTGACGGGCTGTGTTCTGCTGGGTCCTGACGGGCTGTGTTCTGCTGTGTTCTGACGGGCTGTGTTCTGCTGGGTTCTGACGGGCTGTGTTCTGCTGGGTTCTGACGGGCTGTGTTCTGCTGTGTCCTGGTCCAGAACAAGGAGGAGGTTCCTCTGGAGGAGCCGGGCCCCAGCATCAACAACCTGGACTTCTGGCCCAAGCTCATCACCCTCATCGTCTCCATCATAGAGGAGGACCGCTCCTCCTACACCCCGGTCCTCAACCAGTCAGTACACACACACACACACACACACACACACACACACACACACACACCTCCTACACCCCGGTCCTCAACCAGTCAGTACACACGCACACACACACACACACACACACACACCTCCTACACCCCGGTCCTCAACCAGTCAGTACACACACACACACACACACCTCCTACACACCGGTCCTCAACCAGTCAGTACAAACACACACACACACCAGGGTTTCCGTTAGAAAAATTTGCCGTCGGACATCGTGTCCGGGAAGAATTCGATTTACCGGACAAACGTGATATATTCCGGTCATCATATTAAAATATAATAATTTAAAAAAAAAATCAAAATCATATTTTTTTTTTTCCAAATCTAATATAGCTGTTTGTCGCGGTGATTACTGTTGTGTAGCGGCCTATATATGCCATTTAATGTCTATTTCTCATCCGATACGATTAGATGCGAGCTATATAATATATAATAATATAACATGATTTGACGCATGCGCGCTATGCCATGCGTCAAATCCAGCGCTGAACGGGTCCAGCGCTGAACGTTCGCCTCACTGGGAACTGAACAGACAGCATCGATCAATGAACGGACTCCACATTACGTTAACTGAAGTTTGTTAAATTGTTTGGGATTAATGTGAGTTTTCTATTTTCTCTTTACAGTTTTACCCTTTTTTTTTATTTTTTATCAATAAAACAACGTCATTTCTATAAGTCTCGCTGGTTGGGAAGGCATTTCGTTTAGCTCGGGAGTATGACAATGGGAAGAACATAACTGTTTATTGAGAAACAATTGATAGGCAGTCTGGGATACGTATATAAAGAAATACCACAATGTCTAGATGTATAACATTTTATTGAACAGTAACGGTGCAAGCATGTAGGCTACGGGGAACAGGGATTTTGGTCAGTAGGTCCTTTGTACAGAGGGCGTTTCTCTCCGACAACGCGTTCCCAGGTACCATGGAAGTCATAGGTAGTCCAGCACACAGACAGACAGACAGACAGACAGACAGTCAGCTTACTTCTACCCTTTTGAGTGGAATTACTCCTTTAATTAGCTGTTAGCCATCTCAAAGCCCCCTGAGCTGCTCGTCAACACTGAGAATAGACCACATTATAGAAACCAAAACACCGTTTTTTAAATCCACAGGGAATAACCGAGAGTGTAAGGAAAGGCACACCCAGCGCTGTCAGTGGTGGGGAGACTTGAAGTGGCTTTGCTTGATTTCCATCACAGATTCAAGGATTGAAACACTGATGAAAATAGGGAGTAATAGTGATGGGATTATTTTAGATTATTTTAGATTAGATTAGATTAGATTAGGTGAGATTCAACTTTATTGTCATTGCAGAGTACAAGTACCAGACAACAAAATGCAGTTTAGCATCTAACCAGAAGTGCAAATAGTGATATAAAAACAAACACTTAACTTTCGGGGAAACTGCTAAAATAAAATAAATTAAATAAATTAAAAAAGAAAGCGACTATTAGCACCGCCGAATGACAACAAACGTATGAGTAAAACAATGTCACTTTTATAGTATGTTGTTTAACTTGCCGTTCGGTCGCCATGGCTCTGGTGTGTGTAGCAGCTTCAGCTAGCTGGCTGGAAACTTCTAGGGGTGCGTTCGTAAACACGCTCTGAGAGCGCCGGAGCGCACGCTGGCTTCGATGTCACAGAGCGACCGAGTCGTTCGATTGGACGAGAGGCGTTCCGCGAGTGCTGATCGGATTTCCAGAGCGTATTTACGAACGCACCCAGCCAGTTTTAGCGAATTGTATTCAAAGGGAATTATTTTCACCGGACAATATGTCCGACGACTTTTCAATTTGTCGGACTTCACCAAATTTTACCGGACAAAGACCGGTAATTGCCGGTTAACGGAAACCCAGACACACACACACACACACACACACACACACACACACACACACCTGTCCTGAACCAGTCAGTACACACACACACACACACACACACACACACACACACACACCTGTCCTGAACCAGTCAGTACACACACACACACCTGTCCTGAACCAGTCAGTACACACACACACACACACACACACACACACACACACACACACACACACACACCCCTGTCACAAAGTCAAACAAAAAGGGTTTTAACCACCAAAAAAGGAAAACAAATCACTTAATGCTCTCTGCTCCTACCCCTTCTCCCCCCCCCCCCCCCCCCCCCAGGTTTCCTCAGGAGCTGAACGTGGGCAGACTGTGTGCTGACGTCATGTGGTCGCTGTTCGCCCAGGACATGAAGTACGCCATGGAGGGTGAGTCACCACGGCAACCGCCCAGCAGCCAATCACAGCCCAGCTCAGTCTGGGGCGAACCACCCAGGAGCCAATCACAGCTCCGCTCAGTCTGGGGTGAACCACCCAGGATCCAATCACATCTCAGCACAGTCTGGGTGGCTTTAGGGACTTTAAGCTCTCATCATAACACACCTGTAGACATGGCAAACTAGGCTCATAGCTATGGCAACCTGTGTGAGTGTGAGTGTGAGTGTGAGTGTGAGTGTGTGTGTGTGTGTGTGTGTGTGTGTGTGTGTGTGTGTGCGTGCATGTGTGCTCTCTCTCCTCTCCTCCCCCTCTCTCTCTCCTCCTCCCCCTCTCTCCTCCTCTCCTCCTCTCCTCCCCCTCTGTCCTCCCATCCTCCCCCTCTCTCCTCCTCTCCTCCCCCTCTCTCCTCCCCCTCTCTCCTCCTCTCCTCTCCTCCCCATCTCTCCTCCTCTCCTCCTCCTCTCCTCCCCCTCTCTCCTCCCCCTCTCTCCTGCTCTCCCTCTCTCCCCCTCTCTCCCCTCTCCTCCTCTCCTCCCCCTCTCTCTGACCTTCCTCCTGTCTCATCTTCTCATTTGATCTGGTCTGTGTTTCAGTCATGGATAACCTTGATCACTACCAGTGGCTCCGGGGTAAGAGACTGTAGTGATTACCTCCCCTGGCCTCCCCTAGCCTCCCCTGGCCTCCCCTAGCCTCCCCTAGCCTCCCCTGGCCTCCCCTAGTCTCCCATAGCCTCCCCTGGCCTCCCCAGACCTCCTCTGGTCTCCCCTGGTCTCCCCTAGCCTCCCCTGGTCTCCCCTGGCCTCCCCTAGCCTCCCCTAGCCTCCCCTGGTCTCCCCTGGCCTCCCCTGGCCTCCCCTAGCCTCCCCTGGCCTCCCCTAGCCTCCCCTGGTCTCCCCTAGCCTCCCCTGGCCTCCCCTAGGCTCCCCTGGCCTCCCCTGGCCTCCCCTGGGATATACTGTAGTGATTTCTACCTCCCCTGGCCTCCCCTAGCCTCCCCTGGCCTCACCTGGTATACTGTAGTTAAGAGTAGAGGCCTCTAGTATAAGACCCTCCGCCTCCCTCCCAAGCTGCTGGTTATTAGTAAAACAAGTTGTGTCGTCCAGCAGTAATACAGTGGTGTTCATTACTATAGCTGTTACCATGGTAATACAGTGGTGTACATTACTATAGCTGTTACCATGGTAATACAGTGGTGTACATTACTATAGCTGTTACCATGGTAATACAGTGGTGTACATTACTATAGCTGTTACCATGGTAATACAGTAGTGTACATTACTATAGCTGTTACCATGGTAATACAGTGGTGTTGCTGCCCTCCTCTCCCTGCTGTCTGTGTGTCTGTGTCTCCATTACCTTTGTTTCTTTTCTTTTTCCTTCTCTTCTCTCTTTATCTTTTTTTTCTTTTCTCTCCATCCCTCTGGTGCTCTGGTGGGTCTCTGTAGCCCCCTCCATGTTCACACGCCGTGGACAGACCTTCTATGCTGGTAAGAGCATCAACCCCCCCCCCGGGATAACCCCCCTCCCCCCACCACCCCCGGGCACCAACCACCCCCCTGGGACCCTCCCCCCCCACCCCCGGGCACCAACCACCACCCTGGGGCCCCCCCCCCGGGTTAACCACCCAACCCCCCCCGGGTTAACCACCCCCCCCCCCCCCAAACACCCCTCTGGGCCCCCCCCCCGGGTTAACCACCCCCCTGGGACCCTCCCCCCCCCACCCCCGGGCACCAACCACCCACCCTGCCCCCCCCCGGGTTAACCACCCAACCCCAACCACCCCCCCCCAAACACCCCTCTGGGCCCCCAAACCACCCCCCACCAACCACCCCCCTGGGACCTGCCCCCCCCCGGGTTAACCCCCCTCCCCCTGGGACCCTCCCCCCACCACCCCCGGGCACCAACCACCCACCCTGCCCCCCCCCCGTCCTGTCCTGTCCTGCCTCCTCAACACTGTCCAGGGCCTGTCCCTCCCGTCTATCAGGCTGTGCTCTGTCACCAAGCACCAGGCACAACTAAGGGTTACTCACGGTTACTATGGTTACCATGGTTACTCAGGGTTACTAAGGTTACTCAGGGTAGCTGACTGCTTCTTCTTGGTGCGTGTGTACTTGAGGATGAATAAGTGAGCGTGTGTGTTTGTAGCTGTTGATGCTAGGCAATTGGGCGTGCTACAGTTACCCCTGCACCTGTCTTCACCTGAAATGAAGGCCTTTCTCTTAACTAGAGAGAGAGAGAGAGAGAGAGAGACAGACACCTACTGCAGCAGTCAGACTCATATTGTACACTACATACATGCATACTCACACACACACGCGCTCACACACACTCTGTGGTGTTTGTTGTGTGTCCACAGAGCATGCAATGTATGCATGCTCACACGCACACACACACACACACACACACTCTCACACCCACACACACACCCCCTCTCCCCCTCACCCTCTGCGGTGTGTGTGTGTTGTGTGTGTGTGTGTGTGTGTGTGTGTGTCCTCAGAGCACGAGAAGCACCGTCAGTGTAAGAGTGCAGACTACATGAACCTGCACTTCAAGGTGAAGTGGCTCCACAACGAGTACGTGAAGGACCTGCCCAGCTACACCGGCCTGATCCCTGACTACCCCTCGTAAGTATGACCCCTGACCCTGACCCAGACTACCCCTCGTAAGTATGACCCCTGACCCTGACCCAGACTACCCCTCGTAAGTATGACCCCTGACCCTGACCCAGACTACCCCTCGTAAGTATGACCCCTGACCCTGACCCAGACTACCCCTCGTAAGTATGACCCCTGACCCTGACCCAGACTACCCCTTGTAAGTATGACCCCTGACCCTGACCCAGACTACCCCTCGTAAGTATGACCCCTGACCCTGACCCAGACTACCCCTCGTAAGTATGACCCCTGACCCTGACCCAGACTACCCCTCGTAAGTATGACCCCTGACCCTGACCCAGCTACACCGGCCTGGTCCCAGGCTACCCCTCGTAAGTATGACCCCTGACCCTAACCCCTCTGTGTGTGTCTCGGTGGTTCTACAGTTGTGTAACTCTGTGTGTGTGTCTAGGTGGTTCTACAGTTGTGTAACTCTGTGTGTGTGTGTCCAGGTGGTTCCTGCAGTTTGTGCTGCAGTGGCTGGATGAGAATGAGGATGTCTCCATGGAGTTCATGCACGCCGCGCTGGAGAGAGACAAGAAGGATGGAGTGAGTTGCTGTGATTTTTATTACCAAGTATATTTGCACATAGAGGACATTGACTTGGTGAGGTTGGTGCATAGGACATAAAAAACAACAATATACAAGCAAACATAAAGCGTTTGCTGATGATGATGATGATGGTGGTGATGATGAATATGATGATGGTGATGGTGGTGATGATGATGATGATGAAGATGGTGATGGTGATGGTGATGATGGTGATGATGATGATGATAGTGGTGCTGATGGTGGTGATGATGATGGTGGTGATGATGATGGTGGTGATGGTGGTGATGATGATGGTGGTGATGATGATGATGATGGTGATGGTGATGATGATGATGATGATGGTGATGATGATGATGATAGTGGTGCTGATGGTGGTGATGATGGTGATGATGATGGTGGTGATGATGATGATGATGGTGGTGATGATGAATATGATGATGGTGATGGTGGTGATGGTGATGATGGTGGTGATGATGATGATGGTGATGATGATGATGATGTTAGTGGTGCTGATGGTGGTGATGATGATGATGGTGGTGATGGTGGTGATGATGATGGTGGTGATGATGATGATGAAGAAGATGACGGTGTGTGTGGTCTCTCTCCTCAGTTCCAGCAGACGTCGGAGCACGCCCTGTTCTCCTGCAGCGTGGTGGACGTGTTCACACAGCTCAACCAGAGCTTCGAGATCATCAAGAAGCTGGACTGTCCCGACCCCAAGGTCATGGCCCTCTACAGCCGGCGCTTCGCCAAGGTAACACACCCCCCCTCCCCCTCCTCCTCCCCCTCCTCCTCGCCCTCCTCCCCCTCTCTGACCCCAAGGTCATGGCCCTCTACAGCCGGCGCTTCGCCAAGGTAACACACACCCCCCCCCCTCCTCCTCCTCCCCCTCCTCCTCGCCCTCCTCCCCCTCTCTGACCCCAAGGTCATGGCCCTCTACAGCCGACGCTTCGCCAAGGTAACGGACCCCCCCGCCCCCTCCTCCTCCCCCTTCTCCCCTTCCACCTCGTCCTCCTCCTCGTCCTCCTCCCCCTCTCTGACCCCAAGGTCATGGCCCTCTACAGCCGGCGCTTCGCCAAGGTAACGTACCCCCCCGCCCCCTCCTCCTCCTCCCCCTCATCCCCCTCTCTCTCCCCTCCTCCCGCTGGATTCTGCTGCACTAATGCAGGACCTTCCCCGATTGTATTAAAGTATTATTAAGTACTATTATTTTGCTAGCATATCAGCCCAATAGAGCTCTCATGTCTTCTGCTAGCATATCAGCCCAATAGAGCTCTCAGGTCTTCTGCTAGCATATCAGCCCAATAGAGCTCTCAGGTCTTCTGCTAGCATATCAGCCCAATTCATAGCTTTCAGTCACGTGGTTTCTTCCCTAGCAACCACCAACCTGACGGGCAAAAAGTATCATAGCAACATCGCTCAACATGGCGATTTACCGGCTGCCTACTATTTAGACCACCTCACCCATCTTCGAAGAACTATCAAGATACACGACGGTGATAGGAGTGGAGGATCGACTCCATTCAAAAACGTTTGGATTTCATGTCTTCTCCTCTATCCGGACACGTTGGAATTATTTTCCTAACCCCCGGAGAATCAAAGTTATTAACCCGCAAAAGGTGCGTCCTTGACCGGCTTTCTCCGTGAATAACACCGGTTATGGAGGTGGTACAAATACAAGACTATTATTGCTAAATTCACCATCAGTATACGGTCATTTTGAGCCCTTAACCACCTCGCTGACACCCCGAGAAGATATACTTTTAATACGAAACTCGATCAACCGGGCGTTCGGGAGTTCTACCGCTGCCGGACGGAACTTCCGCTGACAGCGGGTCGAGGGGATATTTCTACCCGGGAATTCGCTCCTTGCTGTGTCCACGGTGATAGGAGTGGAGGATCGACTCCATTCAAAAACTTTTCGATTCCATGTCTTCTCCTCTATCCAGACACGTTGGAATTATTTTCCTAACCCCCGGAGAATCAAAGTTATTAACCCGCAAAAGGTGCGTCCTTGACCGGCTTTCTCCGTGAATAACACCGGTTATGGAGGTGGTACAAATACAATACTATTATTGCTAAATTCACCATCAGTATACGGTCATTTTGAGCCCTTAACCACCTCGCTGACACCCCGAGAAGATATACTTTTAATACGAAACTCGATCAACCGGGCGTTCGGGAGTTCTACCGCTGCTGGACGGAACTCCCGCTGACAGCGGGTCGAGGGGATATTTCTACCCGGGAATTCGCTCCTGTGTCCACGGTGATAGGAGTGGAGGATCGACTCCATTCAAAAACTTTTCGATTCCCTGGCTTCTCCTCTTTCCGGACACGTTGGAATTATTTTCCTAACCCACGGGAAATCAAAGTTATTAACCCGCAAAAAGTGGGTTTTGCCCGTGGGTTTTGCCCGCAAAAAGTGCCTTTTGCCCGTCAGGTGGGCGTTTCCACTATGCTGTGACGTCAGATGAAAGCTATGAATAGAGCTCTCAGGTCTTCTGACGCTGGTTTTCTCTGTGTACCACGTGTACAAAAGAAGAGATTTGGTGAGGCTGCATTCTCATTTTATGCTCCAGATTGTGTCTCACTGCCAGTTTACATTAGAGATGCAACCTCAGCACATAATTATGTTCAAGTCAAGACTAAAAACCCATCTTTTTAATATTGCCTTTAAATGACTAAATAATTAAATGATGATTATATAATGATTGGAGCACTTTGAGCTGCAACGTTTGCAGGAAAAGCACTATAAATAAAAAGTTGATATTATTATTATTATTATATTATTGATTTTGATCTGGTATTTCTACTGCAATGCCAAGGCCTAATTGAACCTGAACCCAAGGATGTTACTCCTTGTATCCGTACATGGATGTAATAACAGACCTTCTGATTGTGATTAAAGTAGAAAGTGATTATGACATCATGCCAGTCTAGCCTCCTCAGAACAGACGCGCTGCCCTCTCCCAGAAACCCTCAGCGCTGTGTCTTATTTTAGACTTCTCCGCTATCAGGAAACTGCCTGTCAATAACAGCAGCCGTGGGCGTTGTCTAGGGGGACGTCCACCTTATCAGAAAGGAATTCGATATGTTCTCATTTAATATAATTAATAATAACCTGCTCCTTCTCTCTCCGGCCTGGGGCTGGGCTCAGAGACTGTTTCTCTGCCTCAGAGGGAATAGAGTCATATAGTTGAGGATCTCACACTAACCTTATCCTGATGGGATTTTGATGTGATGTTGAACATGTAAGGATACTGGGTGGTAGAACGCATATATCTAGGAAAAGTCATGAAAGGAGGGTCCTGAATTTTTATCGAGTGCAAAGATATAACGTTTTTTTTTTTTTTTTTACTCGTGGCTGTTCTAGTGTTTAGTACAAAACTATTGCTAAAATGGTGTTCACAGTAGCCTGGTAGCAGCTGTATGAGCGTTGACAGAGATTGAATCAGCGGGATGAGATGTGTTTCAGATGAAGTTCAGACTGTAACCATGGTGATTAGTCTGGTACTGTAACCATGGTGACCAGTCTGGTAGTGTAACCATGGTGACCAGTCTGGTACTGTAACCACGGTGACCAGTCTGGTACTGTAACCACGGTGACCAGTCTGGTACTGTAACCACGGTGACCAGTCTGGTAGTGTAACCATGGTGACCAGTCTGGTAGTGTAACCACGGTGACCAGTCTGGTACTGTAACCATGGTGACCAGTCTGGTAGTGTAACCATGGTGACCAGTCTGGTAGTGTAACCATGGTGACCCTCTCCTCTCCAGACCATCTCCAAGGTGCTGCTGAGGTACAGCTCCATCCTGACCCAGAGCTTCACCTCCTACTGCCACAAGGAGAAGATCGTAAGTCTGCAGCACTGTGTGTGTGTGTGTGTGTGTGTGTGTGTGTGTGTGTGGGGGGGGGGGGGGGGGGTGTAGTGGTGGTCTAGTGGATAGTGAGTTGGACTTGTGATCAGAAGGTTGTGAGTTCAAATCCCGCCTGAAACCACACCACTGCTAGTGTGCCCTTGGGTAAGGCACTTAGCCCTCAGTTACTCCAGGGGGAATGTCCCTGTAATTCGTAATTGTAAATCGCTTTGGATTAAAAGCGTCTGCTAAATGGCAAAATTATTTATTATTGGGGTGTGTGTGTGTGTGTGTGTGGGGGGGGGTGCGTTAAACCTCTAAATTGTTTGTGTGCATGCGCGTGCGTGCGTGCAACCTCTAAATGATATGCCTCTGTTTCTCCTCCCCCCCTCACAGCCGTGCGTCCTGTTGAACAACGTGCAGCAGCTGCGTATCCAGCTGGAGAAGATGTTTGAGTCCATGGGAGCCAAACAGGTGAGAGGGCGGGGGGAGACCCAGCACAGGGAGGGGGGAGGCCCAGCACAGGGAGGGGGGACGTCTACACTACCAAAGGTGTCTGTCAGAGGGGGGTTGAGGTGGGGCTGAGGTGGGGCTGAGGTGGGGCTGGGGTGGGGCTGAGGTGGGGCTGGGGTGGGGCTGGGGTGGGGCTGGGGTGGGGCTGGAGAGGAGGTGGGGTGGGGCTGGGGGGTCTGAGGGTGATGGGGCAAGAGTGTGTGTGCCTCCTCTCTGCTGTGCTGAAGACCACCATGGATCTCCTGATGAAGACCTGGGGGGTATTCCATCAACGTCTCTAAAGGAAAACCTATTTTTGATAAGTCTCGCAAAACATATAAAAACAAGTCTCTATTTTCCTTTAGCGACGTTGATGGAATACCCCCCTGTGTGTGCCTGGCTACAGGCGGAGGCTCAGGCCTCCTCACAGCCAGGGGAGCAGACAGACGCTGGGGTGCTGCTACCTGGTGGCTGGGTGTGGAACAGCTCTGAATAATAATAATCATAATCATAATCATAATCATAATAATAATAATAATAACTTATATATAGTTATATATCTATATCTATAGATATATAATTAATATATAATAGATATAAGGCCTCTCTCTCTCTCTGTCTCTCTCTCTCTGTCTCTGTCTCTCTGTCTCTCTCTCTCTCTCTGTCTCTCTCTCTCTCTCTGTCTCTCTGTCTCTGTGTCTCTCTCTCTCTCTCTGTCTCTCTGTCTCTGTGTCTCTCTCTCTGTGTCTCTCTCTCTCTGTCTGGCTCCTGCCTTTCATCTTGTGGTAAAAGAGAGAGGTGAAAGAGAGAGCCTCTCCTACAGTGTTGATGGTGTACGCTGTCGCTGCGTGGTTCAGGAATGGCAGTTGGTGTGTGAATGGGGTTTGGCTCTTAAGGACAGTAGGTCGTAGGCCTGGAGCAAGCAACGACCTGGTATCTGTGTAGACATCATGACCTGCTATCACCATGACCTGCTATCATCATGACCTGCTATCACCATGACCTGCTATCACCATGACCTGCTATCACCATGACCTGCTGTCATCATGACCTGCTATCACCATGACCTGCTATCATCATGACCTGCTGTCATCATGACCTGCTATCACCATGACCTGCTATCATCATGACCTGCTATCATCATGACCTGCTATCATCATGACCTGGTATCTCTGTCTTTTTCACACCAGACGGTCTCAGAGCAAGCAAAGGTAGGTCGAGGTTGTGGACTCATAGCACATGGTTAGCTACTATTAGCTCCCCTAGCACATGGTTAGCTACCATTAGCTCCCCTAGCACATGGTTAGCTACCATTAGCTACCCTAGCACATGGTTAGCTTCCCTAGCACATGGTTAGCTACCATTAGCACCCCTAGCACATGGTTAGCTACCATTAGCTCCCCTAGCACATGGTTAGCTACCATTAGCACCCCTAGCACATAGTTAGCTACTGTCCATATCCATGATTTGAATCGTAGCTTTTAGACTTTGTGAGCCTGAATGTTGAAGTCAGGTTGTGTCCTTGTGCTGCTGAAGGTGGATGAACAGGTGGAGGAGGAGGAGGAGAAGAAGGTGGGTGGAGGTTGTGGACTTATAGCATGTGGTTAGCTCCCCTAGCACATGGTTAGCTACTATTAGCTCCCCTAGCACATGGTTAGCTACTATTAGCTCCCCTAGTACATTGATTGATTGATTGATTGATAGATTGATAGATACTTTATTTATCCCCGTGGGGAAATTCATTGTGCCACGCCACTCCACTAAAAACCACACATAACAACACAACACAACATAAAGGACAGACAACAACACTGGGCCAGCCATGTACAGTATATAAAAAACAGTGAGATCTGATATAAAAGTGGATTAAAAGGATGGCTATAGTTATTTATATTAAAATACTAAAAAAAAGTGATGATGATGATTAAAATAAATAATAAATACAAATTCAGGAGCCATGACCCCGGCTGCTACTTTAGTTGCCATTGAACAGTCTTAGTGCAGCCGGGATAAATGATTTTTTATATCGCTCCGTCCGGGAGCGGATCGTAATGAACCGCCCTCTGCGGCGGCTGCTGGTTTGCCCAGCGAGGACATGATGGAGGGGGTGGTTGGGGTTGTCCCTGATGGACAGCAGCTTACTCCTAGTCCTTCTCTCCACCACCGTCCCCAGAGAGTCCAGGCTCCTTCCCACCACTGAACCCGCCTTTTTTACGAGCTTGTCCAGCCGTCCGGTATCCCTCTTGGTGATGTTTCCCCCCCAGCAGACTGCAGCGTAGAAGAGAATGCTGGCCATGACAGACTGGTAAAACATGGCCAGCATCTCTCCACACACTTCAAAAGACCTAAGTCTTCTTAAGAAGTACAGCCTGCTCTGGCCCTTCTTATAAAGTGCCTCTGTGTTGGTGGACCAGTCCAGTTTGTCGTCCAGATGCACCCCCAGGCAGTGTGCGAATTACATCACGGTGTGCGGGGGAGCCCACGGAAAAAGCCCACGACAAAAAAAAAAAAGCCCAAATCGGGGCCGGTGGCTTTCCGTGCGCAACGCGCGCGTGCGATTTTCGGCGCTAAGTTTGTTATTGTTTGTACCAGTGATTAAGCCATTGATGGCACATAGTAACACAATAAATGTTTATTATGCAGCAAACCAACGACTACGGATCTTGTATAACCAACAGCAACACATCAAACTAGGACGCACGGCGCCTCAACCGGACAATCCGTCGGGTTAGCATCTCAGTAGCAAGTAGTAGACTATGCTCCTTTAACAACAACCATGCACATAGCCCTTCTCATTATAACACAGCAATCCATAGGCCTACAACACAGCAGAAGCCAAGTATATAAAGCGGGTCTTACCTTAACACAGAAGCGACCACAGAGGCCTGGGTTCAGCTGCCTTTGCTCTACGTCCAGGAGCCCATGATGTGGACAGGCGATGACCTGATTTAAGCCAAGATGTGACGAAAGGCATTGGATCGAATCTCTCCAATGGAGGTCCATTAAGGTCCACAAAAAGTAGTGACGAGAGGCTGGGTTCACGCAGTCTATTGCGAATCTTACTGTCAGTGTCATTTACAGCTGAAAAGCCCCTCTCGCACTCCGATGACGTGGGCAGGTATGTTCTGCTTGCTATGGACAGCTTCTCCAGCACTTTCCCTGGTGCAGCATCTTGCAGCTTCCAGTCACGAAACTCCTGCACTGCTTCACTGGCAGATTCGCCAAGTTTTTTCGCAATAGCCCGTATTTCTTTTTCTCCATAAAGGATGAGTGCGTTGCGGTCCTGTGGCCAAAAGCGCTTGTAGAGGGGTTTGAGCATATGAACGAGATCTGACTCTGGCATTCGCTTCGTAAGGTTGTCGATAACAGCCTGGTAGAATTGACCCCTTTTAATCTTACCGCTGCTCAGACTCTCAACTAGCTCCACACCTTTGAACAATCCTTGTGACATGCGTTCCTCAGCCTTCTGTGCTGATTTACCTCCACCCACTTTCATAGCGTTAATTACATCAATGCACTGCTGAATCTGACGACTGGCACTCACTATATCTATGTCCCTTTGCTGCAACCTTAGTGACAGGGCCTGCAGTTCACGAAGCATGTCTTTCATGCAAGCCAGATCGGCTACAAATCCAGCGTTTGAGAGCCGTTTGTGGAGCCCAAGGAATTTCTTCCTCTCAATGTCACTGCGAGACGGATCCTCACTTGCGGTTTTAAAGTGTCTCGCTAACGCAGGGTAGTTGTTCCAGACGGCTTTGACAGTTCTAAAACTACTTGCCACCCACCTTATGGTAAACATCTGCCCGATTTTCAAAACCTGCACGTTCAATTCCTTTGCTGCCTCCTCGAGTAGTCTGGCATTCTTCGCGGACTGGTGATACAAAGCGTACAGTTTTGAAATAAAAAACTCAAAGTGGTTACATCCAGCAACAAGTTTTAGAGCGTCATGGACTGCCAATTCTGCACGGTGGCAAAGGCAATGTACAGACAGTATATTTGGGAAATCCTGTTTCAGGCGAGCAATGACTCCACTGTTTTTGCCCGTGAGGACAGAAGCACCATCAGTGGCTATGCTGATGAGATTATTAGCCAAAAACTCATCATCAAAACCTGCTTTACGTAGAGCCTCTCTCAGGCTGTTGTAGATGGACTCAGCGTCTGTGCCCTGCGTTAGCTCTGTGAGGTCTAAATAGACATTGTCCACATCCCCTTTTCCTGTCACGTCACATCTCACATATAAAATCATATACGCACGTCCGTGCACTGTGCTCTCATCAATAGTGATGCTTATTTTTGACTGGGCCTTTTTAACATTAACAACAAACTTTTTGCACATTTCGTGTGAAATGTGGTGAATAATCTCAGCACAGGATTTATCGGATCTGTGTACAGGGCCTACCTTTGCCCCATTGATCTCTTGGAGCTGCATGACGGGTGGAAGTTTTTTAAAAGCCATCCTTTCCTTGGCTACCATATAGGCGGATCTGAACGCGATTGATGTTTCCTCGAACAACTTTGCGTTGATAGAGAGAATCCTGTTTGGCATTATTTCTTTTTGTCTTGTTTCTGCCAGTTCAACTGCCCGTTTGTGCGCCACACTATCCCGGTGCTTGTAGATTTTCTTACGCAAGTTGTTCTGTCTGTTACTGGTTACGTCCCCGTTCATCCACTCTTCTGACAAGTGCGTTCCAACGTTATCAGTGAGGAGAAGGCTTTTGGCATCCCTGCATACAGTACAGCCTAAGCAACTATTCTTTGAGAACAGCCACGGGAGACGTCTGGTCCAGTCACTCCACTGTTCTTTGGTCCAGCCAGCCAGAGGGACCCCAGCATCTTCGCACCCCCCATCTCCAGCAACAAGCGGGTGGTCATCATCATCATCATCATCATCCTCTTCCTCATCTCCTCCGACCTCTTTTTTTGTTGTCTTCCTAACGTTAGTTTCCACGTTAGATTCTTCTCTTGGCTTGTCATGTGTCTCTTCAGCCCCCACAGTAACGTTAGCTGTCAAGTTAGCATTAGCTACCAAGTTAATGTTAGCTGTCTCTCCTCTCGGCTCTGTTGTAGCAGCATCAGTCCCCACGTCCAATGTGCCACCAGCAGCTACAGATGTGCTACCACCACCAACTACAGATGGATTTTCCTCTTCATCGTTTTGTTTGGACTTCTTTGGATAGAAATCGCCCAAGGTGAGTTGCTTTCTTCTTTTCGACATCTTTTCTTCAACAATGGCGCGCGCAGGTGACAGTTTTTTTTAACACACGTAGTAAACAAGCTCGTTAGTGGGTAGTGGATGCCTGCAGACAGCGCCCCCACGCTCCGAGCGGCTCGAGGCTAGAATCTTTTTTTTTCATGAATCATAAAAACATATTTTTATTATTATTTTCCCCTTATTTTACACCTTTGAGAAAAACCATGACCAAAATAGCATTTATTTGGCTATCATATCAATATTTTAGAGCTCCCCCAAAATTTCGCAAACCATGTTTCCAGGGGAGCTCATGTCACCACTAGGGGAGCTATAGCTCCCCGAGCTCCCCCTTATTTCGCACCCTGCCCCCAGGTACTTGTAGGTCTTCACCACCTCGATATCCTCGCCCCGGATGTTAATGGGCAACCGAGGTGGCTTGGACCTACGGAAGTCTATAACTAGCTCCTTGGTCTTGGTTTGGTTGAGGAGCAGACCATTCCTCTCGCTCCAGACGCTGAAGGCTCCTATCAGATCCCTGTACTCCCCCTCCCGTCCATCCCTCACGCACGCCACTATGGCTGTATCGTCAGAGTACTTCTGTACGTGGCAGGACTCAGAGTTGTATTTGAAGTCTGATGTGTACAGGGTGAACAGGAAGGGAGCCAGCACAGTTCCCTGCGGAGCCCCGGTGTTGCTCACTACTGTGTCCGAGACACAGTTCCCCAGCCTGACTGACTGTGGCCGTCCAGTGAGGTAGTCCATGATCCAGGATGTAGTGGAGGGATCAACCCCCATATCTGAAAGCTTCTCTCGGAGTAGAAGAGGCTGGATGGTGTTAAAGGCACTTGAAAAGTCAAAGAACATTATCCTCACCTGACTTCCCGGCTCATCCAGGTAGGAGTAAGCACGATGGAGGAGGTAGAGGACAGCGTCATCCACACCAACTTTTTCCTGGTACCCGAACTGCAGGGGATCACGTGCATGTTCAGTCTGTGGTCTCAGATGTCTCAGAAACAGCCGCTCCAGTGTCTTCATACTATGTGAAGTGAGGGCAACCGGTCTGTAGTCGTTGAGCTCGGCCGGGCGCCCAGTTTTGGGTACTGGCACGAGACATGATGTTTTCCACAGAACCGGCACCGTCCCTGACTGTAAACTCAGGTTGAAGAGCTTCTGGAGGGGCTCAGCCAGTTGGTCTGCACAGACCTTCAGCAGCCGCGAGCACACCCCATCAGGACCCGCCGCCTTTCCAGGGTGCAGCCTCTTCAGCTACTATTAGCCTCTTCAGCTACTATTAGCTCCCCTAGTACATGGTTAGCTACTATTAGCTCCCCTCAGTGGCGTAGCGGACGGGCCCGCAAGTGACGCACGGCGGGGGGCCCCAGCCACTAGGGGGCCCCCTAACATCGGATACAAACTTTTTTTAAAATATATTTAAAAAAAAAAAAAATATATAAACATATTTACATGTCTCAAGTATTATCTCGGCGGTTAGTCGAGTGAAAGAAAAACAACATACAGATGATAATTCACACAATATAATACCACGAAAGCGTACGGCACTAAACAATAACATTTATTTGGGCAGCATCACTAAACAATAACATTCATTTGGGCAGCATCTTACTCAAACTCAGGCAGAAGGGCAGGTTCCGGGCAGGTGCACACACTGTCACAGACTGCCAGTGCATCATACAGGTACATCATTCAGCTGGTTATAGCGGTTTCTTTTTCTATTCTACTATTCTATTCTACTTCTGCTGTCTGCGTCTCCCTGGGTATTCCAGATGGCAAACAGTAAAGAAATGACACAATATACCAGGACTTAAGAAACGAGATGTCCAACAAAGGATTTGACTAACCCTGACCTATTTTGCGCAACAAGTAGACTCTGATGCAGCGGAGACAGGGTTGCCAGATTGGCTGGTTTTTGGTGGATTTAACAGTTTTTAGATTGGTTAGGTTGGAAATTCTCAATCCCATCTGGCAACCCTTAGCGGAGAGTCTACAGATTGTATGATTACAGATATTGCACTGCTGTGCACACCACACTTTGTTAAAAGAAATAAAGCTTGTACTTTTCTACTTATAATACATTCTACTGATGTAGTCTACAATTTGGTTTTAGTTATAGGCTATTGCTCTCACTTGTTTGTACCTTTTGCTAAGTCAAGCATTTAGAATGTAGAGTGCATATTGCGAAATTTCGCAAAGTCAATAACGCATCGGACTCTAAAAAACGCACGTTTTTTAAACCTCCGTTGTGGGGGGGCCTCGGGATTTTGCGGTACGCCACTGGCTCCCCTAGTACATGGTTAGCTACTATTAGCTC
>NC_137689.1:75382448-75397448 GCF_963989245.1 Nansenia antarctica
AGGGAAGGGTATCAGGTTAACTCCCAATGAGAAAATCCAGCCCAGCAGGGGTAGGTTACCATGGAAACCACCTGTCAACCCCCCCCACCCCACCTCCTCCCACCCCCCCCGCCTGTATACATTTAGACTTCCCCTCTCAGCCTCTCTCTGTGATGCAGCACGCTAAGGTGTCAGCCACGGGATCGCCGGTTCGATTCTGGCTGTCGACATATCCTGCATGTCATCCCCCCCCCTCTCTCTCTCTCTCTCTCTTTCTCTCTGTCTCTCTCTCTCTCTCTGTCTCTCTTTCTCTCTCTCTCTCTCTCTCTTTCTCTCTCTCTCTCTCTCTCTTTCTCTCTCTGTCTCTCTCTCTCGCTCTCTCTCTTTCTCTCTCTGTCTCTCTCACCCATCCTTCCTGTCAATCTCTACTGTCTCTATCCCATTAAAGCAGAAATGCCCTAAAAACATAAAAAATGTTTTTTGTTTTTTGTTTTGTTCTTAAATAAAAGTGTAAAAGCTTTTTTTTTAAGTTCCCTCTACCCCTTTCCCCTGCCTGTGAACCAATCTGCCCTGACCCCTGACCCCTGACCCTGACCCCGACCCCTGGTGGCCACTGTTGTAAGACAGGTGTGTGTGTGTGTGTGTGTGTGTGTGTGTGTGTGTGTGTGTGTGTGTGTGTGCAGGCTCAGGCGTGGACAGGCCAGTAGGAGAGGTGTCCATCCAGATCGACCTCTTCACACACCCGGGCACCGGAGAACGCAAAGCCACCGTGAAAGGTGAGTCACATGACCCTGAGTCACATGACCCTGAGGAATGCTGCTTCTCTGGGAGGGAGGGAGGAGGGGAGGGAGGGAGGGAGAAGAAAGAGGGTGAGGGAGGGATGAGGGTCAGAGAAGCAGCATTCCTCAAGAAAATCTCTCTCTCTGTCTTTGTCCATTCCAACTCTCTCCCTCCCTCTCTCCCTCTCTCTCTCCCTCCCTCCCTCTCTCTCCCCTCCCTCTCTCCCCCCCATCACTCCCCCCCTCCCTCCCTCCCTCCCTCCCTCATCAGTGGTGGGGGCCAACGATCTGAAGTGGCAGACCTCTGGAATGTTCCGTCCCTTCGTGGAGGTGTGCGTCATCGGGCCGCACCTCAGCGACAAGAAGCGCCGCTTCACCACCAAGTCCAAGAACAACAGCTGGGCGCCCAAGTTCAACGAGACCTTCCACTTGTGAGTTCAGAGGTCTCGCAGGGTCAGAGGTCACGCAGGGCACGGTGTTAACAACGCTAAGGTTGTGGGTTCGATAATGATGATAATAATAATAATAATGATGATAATAATAATTATCATAAAAGAGCTATAAGGATTGTTCATCATGCTGGTTATAGAGATTATACCAATTATTTATTTTTCAAAAGTCAAACTCTGAAATTTAAAGATTTGGTTCAATTCAAAACTGCACAATTCATGTTAACACAAGTAACACAAAATAAGGTCCCTGGCAACTTACAAAAATATGTCATGAGCAGAGATGGGGGTTATAATCTAAGAGGGAAATTGAATCTAAAACAACCTAATGTCCGTACAACGCTCAAAAGCAAGTGCATCTCAGTTTGTGGGGTATCCATTTGGAATGGCCTTGATGTAACAATAAAAACAAGTAATACTATTAAACTGTTTAAAAGCAAATAATAAAACAGGAATTCTTTGATAAATATAAGTTAGAGGAGCTTGAAAATAACGTGAACTAGTATTTTTGTAATTATTTAGTTATCTTTTGCTATAGTGGATGGGTATATTATTTTTTGATATTGATAGATAATTTATTGCATAATAATATTGTAAGGAAGGGGCAGGACCAGATAAGCTTTGCTTCTTTCTGTCCCTTCTCGAACAAAACCATTGTTGACTTACTTCCATGTCAAGGAAGATATATTTTATTTTAATTTTTATCTTATTTTATTTGTATTTTATTTTATTTAGTTTTTTTTTCTTTTTAAATTTTGTTTTGTTATTTTTTGTTATTACAAATGTGTGTGTTTTTATGGTTGAAATGTTCGAGATAAATAAAGATCAAATCAAATAATGATAATAATGGTAATGATAATAATGATAATGATAATGATAATAATAATAATAGTAATAATAACCTTTATTTGTAAAGCACTTTTCCTGCAAACATATAAATAATGTACAGAGAGATGGTCGCTGTCTGAGAACTCTGCTGATTTTAACTCTCGGGGGTCACATGACCATAGTCTTTACAATGGCAAGCTGCTACTTACACACAACGACCACTAGTTGGCTGTCTTGTAAATTAGCCTGCCTCCTACACAGAAAAACTAGCAAAATAGCTTCATACTAGCTTATCCTGATGTGATTTTTGAAAATGTAAGGATGCTGGTAGGTAGAACGCATCCCATATCTAGGATAAGTCATGAAAGGAAGCTCCTGAAATGTGATCGAGTGCAAAAATAGAAAAAACTAATGTTACTCCCAAGGCTGTTCTAGTGTTAATGGACTGTGTCCCTCTCTCTCTCCCTCCCACTCTCTCTCTCCCCCCCCCCCCCTCTCTCTCCCCCCCCCCCCCTCTCTCTCTCTCCCCCCCCACCCCCGCCCCTCAGCATCCTGGGTAACGAGGACGGGTTCGAGTGCTACGAGCTGCAGGTGTGTGTGAAGGACTACTGCTTCGGGCGCGCGGACCGCGTGGTGGGCGTGGCCGTCATGCAGCTGCGGGACGTGGCGGAGCGGGGGGGCTGCGCCTGCTGGTGCCCGCTGGGGGGGCGCGTCAGCATGGACGACACGGGCCTCACCGCCATGCGCATCCTGTCCCAGCGCTCCAACGACGAGGTGGCCAAGGAGTTCGTCAGGCTGAAGTCTGAGACGCGCTCGGCCGAGGAGGGCAGGTGAGGGAGGAGGAGGAGGAGAGAAGAGAGAGGGGGAGGAGGAGGAGAGAGGAGAGAAGAGGAGAGGAGAGGCGGGAAAGGAGGTGCGTGACGGCCTCACGAGAGGAGGAGAGGAGGAGAGAGACTGAGGAGGAGAGGAGAGACAGTCGGTCGACGTCACTCCTAGGCCGGCCTCCCTCTGAAACAGGCCAGCAGACTCAACACTGTTCCTGAGCTGAAACAGGCCTCCACTCAACACTGTTCCTGAGCTGAAACAGGCCAGCAGACTCAACACTGTTCCTGAGCTGAAACAGGCCTCCACTCAACACTGTTCCTGCGCTGAAACAGGCCAGCAGACTCAACACTGTTCCTGAGCTGAAACAGGCCTCCACTCAACACTGTTCCTGAGCTGAAACAGGCCAGCAGACTCAACACTGTTCCTCAGCTGCTGTTGACTGTTTGGTGGACAGACACTAGTTCACCAGGACACGTTCACTTACATACACACTGTGTGTTTCTCACATTCACCTTCTGTGTCTCTCACTCCCTCCCTCCCTCCTTTCCTCCCTCCCTCACTCACACCATCCTATGATAGTCGCCCAATCTCACTTTCTTACCTCTACTGCCCTACCCTCCCCCCCCCCCCCGCCAACCCACTAGTGTTCATGTGCAATACCCCCCCACCCCCACCCTCACCCACCCCCCCCCCCCTCACCCACGCCCCCCCCACCCACCACCACCCCGACTGTGGCCATTTGTCTGATGCCTTACACTCTGAAAGCTGTGAATGTCTGAAGTCTGAAGTTAGACACTGACTGTAATATTACTGCTGTAGAATTCTGTTTTTAGTTTCTCTTCCTTTAGTCCTCAACCTTTTTATTTTTTATTAGTTATTAATATTATTATTATTAGTTATTATTAGTTCTTCAGGAATCCCCTCTGCAAGTCTCATGTGTCTGGACATGGTGGTCAGTACAGTACATGTTCAGTATGTGAGTTTCACATTAGCGGGGGAGGTCTGCGTTGGTGCGTTTCTCTCTAAAGAAGATACTGTAGAAGCTCCTAGTCGGTGTTGTTCTGAGTTCTACAACGTGTCATGTTCCCACAGCCAGAGTATGAAACCGTCCGATAGCGCAAGGCCACTTGTTTGTCCTGTAGACAGAGGGAGGTTTTGTATACATCTCTAATACACTACAGTAGTAGCCCCTCCCATTTCCTGAAGTTCTAGGTTCTAAAATGGCGTCAGAACTCCTCCCCAGCGTGAAAGGGTTGATGAGTCAGCGTACCGCGTGCCTTCGCCAGGTATGGTCTCTGTCCTGTCCACCACCCTGTGTCCAGTATCAAGGGTTCACTTTGAATGAGTATTACTGTTGACATCCCCGCCCAACAAGACCTGCCAGAGAGACAGAGAGACCTCCAAATGGACAGAGTGTCCCCCTATATGGCCATAGTCTCACATAGTTTATTGACAGTTTGGACGTTTGAAGACGATAGTCTCAAGTAGTGTACAACTCATAGTGACACGACAGGATGTTGTGGCACCACGATTAATTATTTACCAGTTGTATCGGGAACCCTGTTATTACCTAACGAAGACAACATGGATACCCAATGTTGACTGATGTGGCCAACCCTTGATGACGTATCCATTTTTTAAAATATTTATGTTTTTTAATGTATTTATTCAATAGGTGTTTATGGAATGGACTGAAACCATTGGAAACAAACAGGGCTGCTAGACTAGGGTTTTAGTATTGTTTGCACAGTGGTGGTTTTGAATGTTTTTGTGTGTGTGAGCTTTACACACGACAGGACATAATCTCCTTTCACATTGTCCTCTCCAGTGCCCTCCTGTGGTGGGTGCGTAAGCAGGGCGGCCATTAAGGCTCCTCTATGGTCTCCATTAAGGCTCTATGGTCTCCATTAAGGCTCTATGGTCTCCATTAAGGCTCTATGGTCTCCATTAAGGCTCCTCTATGGTCTCCATTAAGGCTCTGTGGTCTCCATTAAGGCTCAGTGGTCTCCATTAAGGCTCTATGGTCTCCATTAAGGCTCTATGGTCTCCATTAAGGCTCTGTGGTCTCCATTAAGGCTCTATGGTCTCCATTAAGGCTCTGTGGTCTCCATTAAGGCTCTATGGTCTCCATTAAGGCTCTGTGGTCTCCATTAAGGCTCTGTGGTCTCCATTAAGGCTCTATGGTCTCCATTAAGGCTCTGTGGTCTCCATTAAGGCTCTGTGGTCTCCATTAAGGCTCTGTGGTCTCCATTAAGCCTCGATGGTCTCCATTAAGGCTCTGTGGTCTCCATTAAGGCTCTGTGGTCTCCACTAGGGCTCTATGGTCTCCATTAAGGCTCTGTGGTCTCCATTAAGGCTCTATGGTCTCCATTAAGGCTCCTCTATGGTCTCCAATAAGGCTCTATGGTCTCCATTAAGGCTCTATGGTCTCCATTAAGGCTCTGTGGTCTCCATTAAGGCTCTATGGTCTCCATTAAGGCTCTGTGGTCTCCATTAAGGCTCTGTGGTCTCCATTAAGGCTCTGTGGTCTCCATTAAGGCTCTGTGGTCTCCATTAAGGCTCTGTGGTCTCCATTAGGGCTCTATGGTCTCCATTAAGGCTCTGTGGTCTCCATTAAGGCTCTGTGGTCTCCATTAAGGCTCTATGGTCTCCATTAAGGCTCTGTGGTCTCCATTAGGGCTCTATGGTCTCCATTAAGGCTCCTCTATGGTCTCCATTAAGGCTCTATGGTCTCCATTAAGGCTCTGTGGTCACCAGTGGTGTCCAGAGTTCCTGGACCAGAGGAGTTTAGACAGATCAAGTCTCTGATGAAGGTGAAGCGTTCAGAAACCCCGGGGTTCACACATGTTCTCCAGGGTTCACACATGTTCTCCAGGGTTTACACATGTTCTCCAGGGTTTACACATGTTCTCCAGTAGCACGTTCTTGTATCTCTGAGTGGCCTTACTGTGGTTAATAGAACATGTCTGTACATGTTTTAACCTGTTTTTATTCCCTGGTATTTATCTGTGGTTCTCTTGTCTCTCGCAAAGATGCAGATGATGATGATGACGATGATGATGACGATGATGATGGTCAAATTTCCCACAAATGGAATGTACTGTATCAAAGTGAGATTTTTCCTTATTTCTGTACTTCCTTTTTTGGTCTTTTCATCTTATTGAAGGGTTTATCTTTGTTGAGATTGTTAGATGCATAGTCATTTTATTAGTGTTTTTGTAATTTATCATTAACTACTCTACTTTGATTTTGTTTTCATCCCTCTGAAAATGTTGGGTGTTTGCCACAGAACACTTCTGTTAGCCACACACACTTACAGAACACTCCTGTTAGCCACACACACTTACAGAACACTCCTGTTAGCCACACACACTTACAGAACACTTCTGTTAGCCACACACACTTACAGAACACTTCTCTGCCTGTGTGAATATGAACTGTACATGGTTATGTGGCTGTTGATTTAGCATACATGTTTATGTGGCTGTTGATTTAGCGTACATGTTTTGGCTAGCTCTGAGCTAGCTGCCCACCACAGCCCTGCCACTGTAACAGACCTTGTGCCAAGCTGTGCAGGCGTTCACTTTTTATCCTTTCATTTGGTTTCTTAATGGAACTTTTTCTTTCATGTTTTTTTCTTCTTTTTCTTTTATTTTTTTTTACTTGTGAACCCTTGCACTATTATGACATCACAACGATAGATTCGCAGTTAGCATGTATGGTATAGCGGTCAGAGTAACTAGCGGTCAGAGTAACTAGCGGTCAGAGTAACTGGACTTGTGAGGTTTTATTTGTATCGTTGCCACTGGGAAATGTTCTTGTTGATTATTAAATTGTATACGTTCCAATTTATGATTTTTTTTATAAAGTACATATGAAAACATGTATCTGTCTGGCTCCCTTTTGTGAATTATCTTACCAAGACGCTGAAACAATCTGACACGTTATGTAACTGTTATAGTATTTATAGTGTGTGTGTGTGTGTGTGTGTGTGTGTGTGTGTGTGTGTGTGTGTGTGTATATATGTGTGTATATATGTGTGTTATAGTGCGGCATCACAAAGAGATGATGAAATAGCGTTCACACAAATTCAGTTTCTGAGGTCAAACCGATGTATTAGATATATTAGATGTATTAGATGTATTAGATGTATTAGATATATTAGATGTATTAGATGTATTAGATATATTAGATGTATTAGATATATTAGATGTATTAGATGTATTAGATGTATTAGATATATTAGATGTATTAGATGTATTAGATATATTAGATATATTAGATGTATTAGATGTATTAGATATATTAGATGTATTAGATATATTAGATGTATTAGATGTATTAGATGTATTAGATATATTAGATGTATTAGATGCATTAGATATATTAGATGTATTAGATGTATTAGATATATTAGATGTATTAGATGTATTAGATGTATTAGATATATTAGATGTATTAGATATATTAGATGTATTAGATATATTAGATGTATTAGATATATTAGATGTATTAGATGTATTAGATATATTAGATATATTAGATGTATTAGATATATTAGATATATTAGATGTATTAGATGTATTAGATGTATTAGATGTATTAGATATATTAGATATATTAGATGTATTAGATGTATTAGATGTATTAGATGTATTAGATATATTAGATGTATTAGATGTATTAGATGTATTAGATATATTAGATGTATTAGATGTATTAGATGTATATAGATGTATTAGATATATTAGATGTATTAGATGTATTAGATGTAGTAGATGTATTAGATGTATTAGATATATTAGATGTATATTAGATGTATTAGATGTATTAGATGTAGTAGATGTATTAGATGTATTAGATGTATTAGATGTATTAGATGTATTAGATATATTAGATGTATCAGATATATCAGATGTATTAGATATTAGATGTATTAGATATTAGATGTATCTGGATGTTGTTGTGTCTGGGCTGTTTAATAACTGATCAGATGAGCTGGTTTAACAACCATGCTGCCTTACTGAACACCCTGCCTTTAACACTGGTCAGGTGGTCTCCATGACTACCAGTCTCCATGACTACCAGTCAGTCTCCATGACTACTAGTCTCCATGACTACCAGTCTCCATGACTACCAGTCTGTCTCCATGACTACCAGTCTCCATGACTACCAGTCAGTCTCCGTGACTACTAGTCTCCATGGCTACCAGTCAGTCTCCATGACTACCAGTCAGTCTCCATGACTCTGTGGAAGCCATTCTGGGATGTTTCCTGGCCTAGTGCCATCTCCTCTCTCTTCATAATCAGAAGAATTTAATAACACAACTATGCCGTTTTATAAGTTATACAAATACAAATCATTATTGAGGGAAACCACAGGAATGTCCAGAGAGACAGAGAGATGTGTAATATCCTCATTCCTCCCAGTCCTCGGGAAGCGTCTCTGCTCTCAGCTGTCTGTGTGCTGCCTGGTCACAACATCCAGGTCCACTTCACCTCAGTGGAAAAGTACTCTGGTACTGTCGGCTATTTCCATTTGTTTGTTTGTTTGTAGCTTTGTTGTGTTTTGCGATGGGATTTTTGTCTGTCTGACGGTCTGTCTGGCGACAATTTAATTTGCCGGCTTTTGATTATTTTATTTTCTCCACTCATCATCGTGTGCACGCACGCATGTCTGCGTTCCTATTGGCTGATGAAGAGGACCAGAGAGCTCCACAGGCCTCCTCTGTGTCAGGTCCAGGTGTCAGCGTTCCATCTCTGAACGCCCTGAGACTCGACCTCTCTCCTTTCCCCGTTCACAACTACCATGGCAACCAGGTTCACAACTACCATGGCAACCAGGTTCACAACTACCATGGCAACCAAGTTCACAACTACCATGGCAACCAGGTTCACAACTACCATGGCAACCAGATCAACTGTTGACATCTCTGGCCAGAATACGAGCAACTTCCTCATACTGACAAAGTTACAGAGTTTGACCAACTTTAAAAGAACCGAAAATGAATTCCTCATAAAAAGAATTCCTCGTTCCTCACAAGACTGTTACAGTAGTACAGTACATTACTGTCACACTGCGTCTTCTGATGACAGGGAAAACTACTAGGGGATCGATAGTATCAGTCAGGTAGTGTGTGTCTGTGTGTGTGTGTGTGTGTGTGTGTGTGTGTGTGTTTGTTTTGAGCCTCTGCCTCTGCGCCTGCGTGCCAGTCCCTGGGTGGGTGGGTGGGTGTGTGTGTGTGTGTGACATACCTGATATCCCCTGATCTCTCAGACCTTCGCCTCATCGTTGTCTCTGATTGGCTAGTGTCAGTCCCTCACCTCAGAGTTTTACTGCCCCGAGGCCGTCTCTCTCTCTCTCTCTCTCAGGTCCAAAGATCGCTGCAGTGTTTAGTGTTTGTTCTGTTAGCTCTGTGCTGCTCTTCTACACCGGGGGGTTTCCTACTGGACTGGCTGTTTCTAGAGAACTGAGGCTCCCTCACCCCCCCCCCCCTTCACACCCCCCCTGCCTTGGGACTCCACCTGCTCCGCTACCTGTGGAGACCCTCTGACCGGGTCTAGGGGCGTCACCTGTCCACACCTGGCTGTGTTTGTTGTCCCGACTGAAGAGGAGAGGAGAGCTGAGAGAGGAGAACTGCGACCTGGATTGATTTTCTCAACCGGCGAAGGCGGGAGCGGTGAGAGAGGACGGGGTCGGCGCTGGTGTTGTTTAGGCCTGTTGGACCTCGGTGCTCCTGGTGACTCTGTGGGTGTTTGTTTCTCTCTGGAGGAGCGCCCCCCCCCCCCCCTCGTTCCCCCAGGGGACGTGGACATCATCACTCTTTTCTCTGAGGTAAGTTGGCTGAGATGAACAGGTCTGAACACTTTGGGTGTGAAGATAGTTTTCTACCTCCATGACTGTGTGTGTCCTCTGGGTTGACGATGTGGATATGACGACTGTTGAGTTGTGGTCTTGTGCCAACACACATCTGGGAGGGAATCTGTTGACGTTATGAAACGGACTCCATACAGGAGTGTTGTAGACGTGCGTTATAGAAAGTAGAATTGGTTGATGAAAATGATAAGGGTCTTCATTCAAAGTTATGAGTATGATAGTATAGTAGAGGGGCGGCTGTGGCGCAGGAGGTAGAGCCAGCGTCTAATCATCGCAAGGTTGGCAGATCGGCGGTTCAAGCCCCGGCTGGCCACATGTCGAAGTGTCCTTGGGCAAGACACTGAACCCCAAATTGCTCCCAGTGAGCGGGCCGGCGCCTTGCATGGCAGCTTGGCCGCCATTGGTGTGTGAATGAGGGAATGAGAGGCCGTTGTAAAGCGCTTTGAATAAAGGTGCTATATAAGTGCAGTCTGTTTACCATTTAGTGTGTTTGTGATGCTTTTACTGTTCATTAGGCTGTGAGGCCTGTTGGGTTCTGTCATCATGAACGTCTTGGACATCAGATAAGGGCAGATATGGAGAGTGAGTGGGCTGGGTGTCTGCAGCAGGTCTAACGTCCAGGGTTGTTAGACAGGTGTTATCTCACCTGGGGAGGTCAGGTGGGACTGTCCAAAGGGAGGCGGGGAGCCTAACCCTGCACGGAGAGGAAGCCTCAGATGCAGGCGTTCACGTATTACCTACGTGTCGTGTTTTATGAGAGCTTCACTCTTTTATAACAGTATCCAGTATGAGTCATCTCTCAAGCAGCGAAGGGTTTATCTGGGCCTGATCTGGTCTGTGTCCATCTAATATGGAAGGCCAGGTTAATCATTCATTATGACATCACTTCATTTAGTTCCTCGATTCACTTGAATCCTCGTCAGGGTTCGGTACATACAGTGGGGGAAATAAGTATTGAACACATCAACGTTTTGTCCAGTAAATGTCCATGTTCCAATGAGCCTATTCAAGTGAAGTTTGCACCAGACTTCTTTGGTATTAACTCAAACAATCCAGACACAAAAATCTAAACATTAAAAGTCCATATGTAAGTAAAGTTATGTGTAATAAAGTGGAATGAAACAGGAAAAAAGTATTTTTGATGTGTTCAATACTTATTTCCTCCACTGTACGTCACTCAGGTGCATCACTGTTAAGTTCATAACGTCATTATTCTATTTTCATCTTAGCTACAGTTTGATTCTCGGCGTTCATGTAGATATGAGGAACCACAACCACGCCGGTTGCTTGGGGAGCGAGCGGGTCTTTGTGTATGTGGATATGTGTGGCGGGGGGGGGGGGGGGGCGGCTGAGTAAATAACCCCTCTCTCATCCATACGTAGAGCATAACTGATAAGAGGGGTATGAGGTATGATAGCACCACTAGCTGGTGTTGGTGTTGTAGTTAGCGTAGCGTAGTAGTGTGTTGAGCTAGTGTTGGTGTTGTAGTTAGCGTAGCGTAGGAGTGTGTTGAGCTAGCGTTGGTGTAGCTAGCATAGCTCTGTCTGTCTGTCTGTCTGTCTCACTGTCTCACTCTGGTTCCCTCCTCCCCTGACTGTCTGTCTGTCTGTCTGTCTCACTGTCTCACTCTAGCCTTCCCCCCCTCCCCCTGACTGTATCTGTCTGTCTGTCTGTCTGTTCTCTCTCTGGCCTTCCCCCTCCCCCTGACTGTATCTGTCTGTCTCTGACTGTCTGTCTGTCTGTCTCTCTCTGGCCTTCCCCCTCCCCCTGACTGTATCTGTCTGTCTGTCTCTGTCTCTGACTGTCTGTCTGTCTGTCTCTCTCTGGCCTTCCCCCCCTCCCCCTGACTGTATCTGTCTGTCTCTGACTGTCTGTCTGTCTGTCTCTCTCTGGCCTTCCCCCCCTCCCCCTGACTGTATCTGTCTGTCTCTGACTGTCTGTCTGTCTGTCTCTCTCTGGCCTTCCCCCTCCCCCTGACTGTGTCTGTCTGTCTGTCTGTCTGTCTGTCTCTGGTTCCCCCCTCCCCCTGGCTGTGTCTGTCTGTCTGTCTGTCTGGCTGTGTCTACCCTGTACAGCTTTTGATCAACATGTGAAACGTCTCCAAAAAAAGTACAGTCAAAAGACTCTATTTGGCTGCCCTGCCTCATAGTCTAAGATAAGATTCAACTTTATTGTCATTGAACAGATCACAAGTACTGAGACAACTAAATGTAGTAAACGTGCACACGCCTTATCTTCACGTAATGTCACACAAACATACACTCGGCCCGCTGTAGAGCAGAGGAAACTAGAAGGTTCCTCTACCCTCACCTGAGCTTCCTCACCTGACAGGAAGTCATGTTTACTGTCCATGAGGAAGTCCTGTTTGTGGATTGAACTGTTTCCTGTCTTGCTTTTTGTTATTTCTGATGATCTTGTGTTTCACTTTCTGGCCCCTCATCTGAACCCTTCTAACAAACGCAACATTACACACAGCGCAGCACAGTATTAACTGTTAGTTATTATATTAAAATAATAACAACACCTCCTTCTAGCACCATGGCCCCTGGCCAGAGCAGAGATGACCTTTCTTGTGATGACTGACGGACAGATGATTCACTTACTCAGACACATTTATGTTGTACATTTATTTTGTTTGGAAAATGTATTTGTTGTATATTGCTTTAGTTAAAGGCAACATTTGCTGACTGTCAAACATGTAAATGTAATAATGTTGTTTCTCTCAGGTGTGACATGTAATAATGTTGTGTGTTTCAGGTGTGACATGTAATAATGTTGTGTGTTTCAGGTGTGACATGGCAGCGCGCAGGTGAAGATGGCGTCTCTGCTGTCATCCCTGGGCTGTGGGAGGAAGAGGGAGCAGGGTGAGACGCTAGTGTGTATGAGTTAAGGTGTGTGTGGTTAACGTAGTGTGTATGAGTTAGGGTGTGTGGGGTTAACGTAGTGTGTATGAGTTAGGGTGTGTGTGTGGTAAACGTAGTGGGTATGAGTTAAGGTGTGTGTGTGGTTAACGTAGTGTGTATGAGTTAAGGTGTGTGTGTGGTTAACGTAGTGTGTATGAGTTAAGGTGTGTGTGGTTAACGTAGTGTGTATGAGTTAGGGTGTGTGTGTGGTTAACGTAGTGTGTATGAGTTAGGGTGTGTGTGGTTAACGTAGTGTGTATGAGTTAAGGTGTGTGTATGAGTTAGGGTGTGTGTGAAGGTTAACGTAGTGTGTATGAGTTAAGGTGTGTGTGGTTAACGTAGTGTGTATGAGTTAAGGTGTGTGTGTGGTTAAAGTAGTGTGTATGAGTTAAGGTGTGTGTGGTTAACGTAGTGTGTATGAGTTAAGGTGTGTGTGGTTAACGTAGTGTGTATGAGTTAAGGTGTGTGTGTGGTTAACGTAGTGTGTATGAGTTAAGGTGTGTGTGGTTAACGTAGTGTGTATGAGTTAGGGTGTGTGTGGTTAACGTAGTGTGTATGAGTTAAGGTGTGTGTGTGGTTAACGTAGTGTGTATGAGTTAAGGTGTGTGTGGTTAATGTAGTGTGTATGAGTTAAGGTGTGTGTGTGGTCAATGTAGTGTGTATGAGTTAGGGTGTGTGTGGTTAATGTAGTGTGTATGAGTTAAGGTGTGTGTGGTTAACGTAGTGTGTATGAGTTAAGGTGTGTGTGGTTAATGTAGTGTGTATGAGTTAAGGTGTGTGTGGTTAACGTAGTGTGTATGAGTTAAGGTGTGTGTGGTTAACGTAGTGTGTATGAGTTAAGGTGTGTGTATGAGTTAAGGTGTGTGTGGTTAACGTAGTGTGTATGAGTTAAGGTGTGTGTATGAGTTAAGGTGTGTGTGAAGGTTAACGGTCCCCTGAGTGTAACCCTGCTGTCTTCTTCTCACCTGCAGAGGTGGAGAGACACCTGCGAGCCAACGACAGACAGTTTAACCTGTCCTACCAGTACGCTGTGAGTGGGGAGGGGTCAGGAATATTAAACCTTTCTTTATAGAGCTGTGAGTGGCTGTGTGTAGCGTGTCAGGTGACTAACCCCTCCCCTCTTCCCCTCCTCCCCTCCTCCTCTCCTCCCCTCCCCTCCCCTCCTCCTCTCCTCCTCCCCTCCTCCTCTCCTCCTCTCCTCCCCTCCTCCCCTCCTCCCCTCCTCCTCTCCTCCTCCTCTCCTCCTCTCCTCCCCTCCTCCCCTCCTCCCCTCCTCCCCTCCTCCCCTCCTCCTCTCCTCCCCTCCTCCTCTCCTCCCCTCCTCCTCCCCTCCTCCTCCTCTCCTCCCCTCCTCCCCTCCTCCCCTCCTCCTCTCCTCCTCCTCCTCTCCTCCTCCCCTCCTCCCCTCCTCCTCCTCTCCTCCTGTCCTCCTCTCCTCCCCTCCTCCTCTTCTCCAGAACAATGCCATCAAGACCTCCAAGTACAACCTCCTCACCTTCCTGCCTCTCAACCTGTTTGAGCAGTTCCAGAGGCTGGCCAACGCCTACTTCCTGTTCCTGCTCTGTCTCCAGGTAGATACTGTATATAGAACCTCCTCTGTCTCCAGGTAGATACTGTATATAGAACTCCTCAAAAAAAGGTTCGGAAACGTATGTATTTTATATGGTTGGAAAGCCTGATTAGTCACCTTTACAACGAGGTACAACTTGTAAGGATCATGCATTCGTTGAATGAGCAACACAGCTAACCGTGTGGGTAGCGGCCCCCCCAAAAATGGCCAATTTGCTGGAGTCTTGTCTCCTCCGAAGCTGACCAGGTCTGAGGCCTGTACTCTAGACAACAGACCAGGTCTGAGGCTGTACTCTAGACAACAGACCAGGTCTGAGGCCTGTACTCTAGACAACAGACCAGGTCTGAGGCTGTACTCTAGACAGAAGCCCAGCGCTCTTGGCTGTACGTGTGACACGGTCTGGTGAAAGGAGGAACAAGTCGGCATCCAATCAAAATGATCGGCCTTTTATTTTGAAAAATGTAAACACATTTCAGCGTTGTTGAAAATCACTGACACATCACTAGTCAACTAACACAGATTGTATTGTGAGCCTGCTGACAATGTAAAGTAGTGTTCTAGTTAACTAGGTAACAATGTAAAGTAGTGTTCTAGTTAACTAGGTAGCAGTGGGGATTACCTTCTGAATCCATTGCTTTGCAGTGTTTTGGCTTGACTAGCGAGTGTTGAAAACAACGTTGAAACGTATTTCTGTGTTTCAAAATAAAAGTCAGAACATTTTGATTGTTTTTTGCCAACTTTGCCCCCTTTCACCAGACCGTGTCACACATATCTCTTCCCCTCTAGCAGGT
>NC_137689.1:75406846-75424982 GCF_963989245.1 Nansenia antarctica
ACCTCTACCCTCCGCCTCCTCCTCCTCCTCCTCCACCTCCTCCTCCTCCACCTCCTCCTCCTCCTCCTCCTCCTCCTCCACCTCCTCCCCATCCTCTTCCACCCCCTCCACCTCCTCCATCGCCCCCACCTCCTCCTCCTCCTCCACCTCCTCCACCTCTACCCTCCACCTCCTCCTCCTCCTCCCCCCCCCTCCTCTTCCACCCCCTCCACCTCCTCCATCGCCCCCACCTCCTCCTCCTCCTCCTCCCCCCCATCCTCTTCCACCTCCTCCACCTCCTCCTCCTCCTCCCCCCCCTCCTCTTCCACCCCCTCCACCTCCTCCTCCTCCCCCCCCTCCTCCTCCACCCCCTCCACCTCCTCCTCCACCTCCTCCTCCCTCTTCCTCCTCCTCCCCCTCCTCCTCCACCTCCTCCTCCCCCTCCTCTTCCTCCTCCTCCCCCCCATCCTCTTCCACCCCCTCCACCTCCTCCATCGCCCCCACCTCCTCCTCCTCTCCTTGCAGGGGAGTTGTTCTATCAGGCCCAGTCACCTGACGAGGGCGCTCTGGTCACGGCGGCGCGGAACTTTGGTTTTGTGTTCCGCTCCCGCACGCCGGAGAGCATCACCGTGGTGGAGATGGGAGACCAGGTGACCTACGACCTGCTGGCCGTGCTCGACTTCAACAACGTCCGCAAGAGGATGTCTGTCATCGGTGAGGGGGGGTGGGGGCGACACACAACCACAGCCATGTTTCTAACAGGGGGTTTTAATGTTAACCATGGGGGTATCCCATCAATGTCGCTAAAGGAAAATCCAGGCTTATTTTCTCACAAGGCTTACAAAAAAGAATAAGCCTGGATTTTCCTTTAGTGATGTTGATGGAATACCCCCCAGGAAGGACCCAGTTGTTCAAACTTTTAATCTGGGTCAGAATTATCCTGATTCTTTTCTCTCATTCTGATCCAGATTAAATGTTCTGAACAACTGGACCCAGGTGACTTCCGTACATTGAACTTTGACCCTATAAACAGTTGAGATTTGACCCTATAAACAGTTGAGATCTGACCCTATAAACAGTTGAGATTTGACCCTATAAACAGTTGAGGTTTGACCCTATAAGCAGTTGAGATCTGACCCTATAAACAGTTGAGATTTGACCCTATAAACAGTTGAGATCTGACCCTATAAACAGTTGAGGTTTGACCCTATAAACAATTGAGATCTGACCCTATAAACAGTTGAGGTTTGACCCTATAAACAGTTGAGATCTGACCCTATAAACAATTGAGATCTGACCCTATAAACAGTTGAGATTTGACCCTATAAACAGTTGAGATTTGACCCTATAAACAGTTGAGATTTGACCCTATAAACACTTGAGATTTGACCCATATAAACAGTTGAGATCTGGCCCTATAAACAGTTGAGATCTGGCCCTATAAACAGTTGAGATCTGACCCTATAAACAGTTGAGATCTGACCCTATAAACAGTTGAGATTTGACCCTATAAACAGTTGAGATTTGACCCTATAAACAGTTGAGATTTGACCCTATAAACACTTGAGATTTGACCCATATAACCAGTTGAGATCTGACCCTATAACCAGTTGAGATCTGACCCTATAAACAGTTGAGATCTGACCCTATAAACAGTTGAGATCTGACCCTATAAACAGTTGAGATCTGACCCTATAAACAGTTGAGATCTGACCCTATAAACAGTTGAGATCTGACCCTATAAACAGTTGAGATTTGACCCTATAAACAGTTGAGGTTTGACCCTATAAACACTTGAGATTTGACCCATATAAACAGTTGAGATCTGGCCCTATAAACAGTTGAGATCTGGCCCTATAAACAGTTGAGGTTTGACCCTATAAACAGTTGAGATCTGACCCATATAAACAGTTGAGATCTGACCCTATAAACAGTTGAGATCTGACCCTATAAACAGTTGAGATTTGACCCATATAAACAGTTGAGATCTGACCCTATAAACAGTTGAGATCTGACCCTATAAACAGTTGAGATCTGACCCTATAAACAGTTGAGATTTGACCCTATAAACAGTTGAGATTTGACCCTATAAACAGTTGAGGTTTGACCCTATAAACAGTTGAGATTTGACCCTATAAACAGTTGAGGTTTGACCCTATAAACAGTTGAGGTTTGACCCTATAAACAGTTGAGATCTGACCCTATAAACAGTTGAGATCTGACCCTATAAACAGTTGAGATCTGACCCTATAAACAGTTGAGGTTTGACCCTATAAACAGTTGAGGTTTGACCCTATAAACAGTTGAGATCTGACCCTATAAACAGTTGAGATTTGACCCTATAAACAGTTGAGGTTTGACCCTATAAACAGTTGAGATCTGACCCTATAAACAGTTGAGATCTGACCTTATAAACAGTTGAGATCTGACCCAATAAACAGTTGAGATCTGACCCAATAAACAGTTGAGATCTGACCCTATAAACAGTTGAGATTTGACCCTATAAACAGTTGAGATTTGACCCTATAAACAGTTGAGGTTTGACCCTATAAACAGTTGAGATCTGACCCTATAAACAGTTGAGATCTGACCCTATAAACAGTTGAGATCTGACCCTATAAACAGTTGAGATCTGACCCTATAAACAGTTGAGGTTTGACCCTATAAACAGTTGAGATTTGACCCTATAAACAGTTGAGGTTTGACCCTATAAACAGTTGAGATCTGACCTATAAACAGTTGAGATCTGACCTATAAACAGTTGAGATCTGACCCTATAAACAGTTGAGGTTTGACCCTATAAACAGTTGAGATTTGACCCTATAAACAGTTGAGATTTGACCCTATAAACAGTTGAGATCTGACCCTATAAACAGTTGAGATCTGATTTTATAAACAGTTGAGATCTGACCCTATAAACAGTTGAGATTTGACCCTATAAACAGTTGAGATCTGACCCTATAAACAGTTGAGATCTGACCCTATAAACAGTTGAGATCTGACCCTATAAACAGTTGAGATCTGACTCTATAAACAGTTGAGGTTTGACCCTATAAACAGTTGAGATCTGACCCTATAAACAGTTGAGATCTGACCCTATAAACAGTTGAGATCTGACCCTATAAACAGTTGAGATCTGACCCTATAAACAGTTGAGATCTGACCCTATAAACACTTGAGATTTGACCTTATAAACAGTTGAGGTTTGACCCTATAAACAGTTGAGATCTCACCTATAAACAGTTGAGATCTGACCCTATAAACAGTTGAGATCTGACCCTATAACCAGCCGTCTCCTGTTGTTCTCCAGTGAGGAGCCCGGGGGGGCAACTGACTCTGTACTGTAAGGGGGCAGACACCATCATCTACGACCGGCTGCACCCCTCCTGCCACAAGCTGATGGAGGTCAACACCGGACACCTCAACGTGAGTGACCTCCCGTCTCCATGTGATCATATAACAGTCTGGTTCAAGCTGGTAGAGCACGGCGCTAACAACGCTTAGGTTGTGGGTTCGATTCCCAGCTGGGACCATATATACTGAAACATGTATGCACTCACTGCAATGTACGTTGCTTTTGGATTTATATCACTATTTTGCACTTCGTGTTAGATGCTAAACCTAATTTCTTTGTCTGGTACTTGTACTCTGCAATGACAATAAAGTTGATAAATAAATGATCAATCTAATCCAACAGGAGTATGCAGGTGTATCTAGTCTAATCTAATGTAATGTAATCTAATGTAATGTAATCTAATGTAATGTAATCTAATGTAATCTAATGTAATGTAATGTAATGTAATCTAATCTAATCTAATCTAATCTGACCCAACAGGAGTATGCAGGGGAGGGTCTGCGTACTCTGGCCCTGGCCTATAAGCATCTGGACGAGGGCTACATGAAGGCCTGGAGACAGCGCCACCATGAGGCCAGCACGGCCCTGGAGGAGAGAGACGAGAAGCTGGACGAGCTGTACGAGGAGATAGAGAAGGACCTTATGGTGAGTAGAGGAGATAGAGAAGGACCTTCTGGTGAGTAGAGGAGATAGAGAACCTCGTGGTGAGTAGAGATAGAGAAGGACCTTCTGGTGAGTAGAGAAGGACCTTCTGGTGAGTAGAGGAGATAGAGAAGGACCTTCTGGTGAGTAGAGGAGGTAGAGAAGGACCTTCTGGTGAGTAGAGGAGGTAGAGAAGACCTTCTGGTGAGTCTCTCACACAGACACCAGATCTGATCATCTGATCATCTCTGTACTACATAGCTGTACTACCACCAGGACTGATGAATTAAACTGTGTCTGTCTCTGTCTCCTGAGACAGCTGCTTCCCTCTATACTGTGTCTCCTAAGATTTCTACCTCTCCCCCTTGTACTGTTTCTCCAGTGTAAAAAAAAAGAAAAGAAAAAAGCACGACAACTTCCAGTGGCCCCGGGCCTGAGCTAGATTACTCTTCCTGCTACGACTGGTGGATTGAGGATTCACTTGCTTAGTCAAATGTAGAGATTGTAAGTTGTTTTGGAATAAGGCGTCTGTGTGTGTGTGTGTGTGTGTGTGTGTGTGTGTGTGTGTGTGTGTGTGTGTGTGTGTGTGTGTGCGTGTGTGCGTGTGTGCGTGTGTGTGTGTGTAGCTGTTGGGGTCGACTGCGGTGGAGGACAAGTTGCAGGACGGCGTCCCCCAGACCATCCAGCAGCTGGCCAAGGCCGACATCAAGATCTGGGTCCTGACCGGGGACAAGCAGGGTGGGGGCCTCTCTCTCTCTCTCTCTCTCTCTCTCTCTCTCTCTCTCTCTCTCTCTCTCTCTCTCTGTCTCTCTCTCTCTCTGTCTGTCTCTCTCTCTGTCTCTCTCTGATTCTCTCATCTCTCTCTCTCCATCTCTCTCTCTGTCTCCATCTCTCTCTGATCCTCTCATCTGTGTGTTGTCTCATCTCTCTTGTCTCATGTGTGTGTGTCTCAGAGACAGCAGAGAACATCGGGTACTCCTGCAACATGCTGAGAGAGGACATGACGGAGATCTTCGTGGTGGCGGCGAGCACCGCAGAGGACGTGAGGGAGGAGCTCAGGTGAGTCCAGAGACACGGACGCTGATGATGTCATCACCCAGAAGAGACACGGATGATGTCATCACCCAGAGACACGGACGCTGGTGATGTCATCACCCAGAGACACGGACGGTGATGATGTCATCACCCAGAGACACGCCTAGAGTCGAGTCTAGAGACGGTCGTCACACTCACAGTTTGAAGCACAACAGTAAGACCACGTGTAACAGTCTGTTTCTCCCCCCCCCCCCTCCACCAGGAGTGCGAGGCGGAGGATGTGTCCCGAGGCAGCAGAGGAGGCGGAGGTGCATCACAGCAGGACCGGGCTGTTCTGCCGGGTCAGAACCCAGACGGTGGCGGACGAGAAGGTGGAGGGGGAGTACGGCCTGGTCATCAACGGACACAGCCTGGTGAGTTACCATAGTTACAGCCTGGTGAGACCCTGTTACCATGGTTACAGCCTGGTAGGTTACCATAGTTACAGCCTGGTGAGACCCTGTTACCATGGTTACAGCCTGGTAAGTTACCACGGTTACAGCCTGGTAAGTTACCATAGTTACAGCCTGGTGAGTTACCATAGTTACAGCCTGGTGAGTTACCATAGTTACAGCCTGGTGAGTTACCATAGTTACAGCCTGGTGAGTTACCATAGTTACAGCCTGGTAAGTTACCATAGTTACAGCCTGGTAAGACCCTGTTACCATAGTTACAGCCTGGTAAGAGACCCTGAGTGTTACCATAGCTACAGCCTGGTAAGAGACCCTGGGGTGTTTATGTGTCTCATCTCTCCTCCTGAGGTGTTCATGTGTCTCATCTCTCCTCCTGTTGTTCCTGAGGTGTTCATGTGTCTCATCTCTCCTCCTGTTGTTCCTGAGGTGTTCATGTGTCTCATCTCCCCTCCTGAGGTGTTCATGTGTCTCATCTCTCCTCCTGAGGTGTTCATGTGTCTCATCTCTCTTCCTGAGGTGTTTGTGTCTCATCTCTCTTCCTGGGGTGTTTATGTGTCTCATCTCTCCTCCTGAGGTGTTCATGTTTGTCCCTTCTCTCTCCCCGTGGTTCAGGCGTTCGCCCTGCAGAAGGAGATGGAGTTGGAGCTGCTGCGGACGGCCTGCATGTGCCAGACGGTCATCTGCTGCCGGGTCACCCCGCTGCAGAAGGCCCAGGTGGTGGAGCTGGTCAAGAAGTACAAGCAGGCCGTCACGCTGGCCATCGGCGACGGGGCTAACGACGTTAGCATGATCAAGGGTAAGCTAAGCTAAGGGGGCTAATTACGTCAGCGCGATCAAGGGTAAGCTAAGCTAACAGGGCTAACAGGGCTAATGACGTCAACATGATCAAGGGTAAGCTAAGCTAACTGGGCTAACGGGGCTATGATCCCCCCCCCCCCTCCCCCCTCCCTCCAGCGGCCCATATAGGCGTGGGTATCTCAGGGCAGGAGGGCATGCACACACACTCATCCTCTCTCTCTCCCTCCCCCCCCCTCCCCCCGCAGCGGCCCATATAGGCGTGGGTATCTCAGGGCAGGAGGGCATGCAGGCCGTCCTCTCCAGCGACTTCTCCTTCGCCCAGTTCCGCTACCTGCAGCGCCTCCTGCTGGTGCACGGCCGCTGGTCCTACTTGCGCATGTGCAAGTTCCTCCGCTACTTCTTCTACAAGAACTTCACCTTCACCTTCGTCCACTTCTGGTACGGCTTCTTCTGCGGCTTCTCGGCGCAGGTGAGGCTCAGAGAACGGCATTATGGGATCGAAAACGATCGAGGATGAGTCTTAAGCCTTGTGTGTGAAACTGACAATAGAGTAACACGAAAAAGTGATAATAGAAGAGAAGTGATGTGGTCTGTCTGTGATATGGTCTGTCTGTGATGGTCTGTCTGTGATATGGTCTGTCTGTGACATGGTCTGTCTGTGATATGGTCTGTCTGTGATATGGTCTGTCTGTGATATGTTCTGTCTGTGATATGGTCTGTCTGTGATATGGTCTGTCTGTGATGGTCTGTCTGTGATATGTTCTGTCTGTGATATGGTCTGTCTGTGATATGGTCTGTCTGTGTTTAAGCTGTGTTCTTCCTCCACACAGACGGTGTATGACGAGTGGTTCATCACCCTGTATAACCTGGTCTACACAGCCCTCCCTGTCCTCGGACTCAGCCTCTTCGACCAGGTAATCACAAAAACAACAACAACCACAACAACAACCACCACAACAACCACAACAACCACAACAACAACCACCACAACCACAACAACAACAACCACAACAACAACCACAACCACAACAACCACAACAACCACAACAACAACCACAACAACCACAACAACAACAACAACAACAACCACAACCACAACAACCACAACAACCACAACAACAACCACAACAACCACAACAACAACAACAACAACAACAACCACAACAACAACAACAACAACCACAACAACAACAACAACAACAACAACCACAACAACAACAACCACAACAACAACAACAGAATAAGAATAAGCCTGGACTTTCCTTTAGCGACGTTGATGGAACCAAGTTAATTTCCTGTATGTGCGAATATACTTGGCAAAAAAAATAACTCTGATTCTCATTCTGATCTGGTTCTGATCTGATCTGGTTCTGATGTGGTTCTGGTTCTGATGTGGTTCTGGTTCTGATTCTGTGTGTCTCCAGGACGTGAACGACCGGTGGAGCTTCCAGTACCCTCAGCTGTACGCGCCGGGCCAGCTGAGCCTGTACTTCAGTAAGAAGGCCTTCGTCCGCTGCGTCTGCCACAGCTGCTACTCCTCCCTGGTGCTGTTCCTCATCCCCTGGGCCGCCATGATCGACACGGTCCGGGACGACGGCAAGGACATCGTGGACTACCAGTCCTTCGCCCTGCTGGCCCAGACGTGCCTGCTCATCGCCGTCAGCATCCAGGTGAGAGGCGCCTTGCTCAAGGGCACAACGGCAGTGGCAGGCACTTAGATTAGAGATTAGATTAGGTTAGGTTCAACCTTTCTGTCATCGCACAGAGGACAACGGAATGTGTTTTTAGCTCTAGGAACAGGGTCAGACATAGTAAACGCCCCCGGAGCGATTAGGGGTTAAGTGCCTGGCTCAAGGTCACAACGGCAGTGGTAGGCAACTTAGATATGATGCCAGCAACCCTCCAGTCACCAGCTCACACATGCAGCTCCCTCCTGATGACACACACACACACACACACACATATACACACACACACACACACACACACACACATATACACACACACACACACACAACATATACACACACACACAGTAACCCCCACCTCCCCTCCTCTCCTCCAGCTGGGCCTGGACACCCACTACTGGACGGCCCTGAACCACACACACACACACACACACACACACACACACACACACAGTAACCCTCCCCTCCTCTCCTCAGCTGGGCCTGGACACCCACTACTGGACCGCCCTGAACCAGTTCTTCCTGTGGGGCAGTCTGTCCGTGTACTTCGCCGTGGCCTTCACCATGTACAGCAACGGCATGTTCCTCATCTTCACCTCCGCCTTCCCCTTCGTCGGTGAGTACCACTTCCTGTTACTGAGTAGCACTTCCTGTCACCTTCCTCTTCACTTCCTGTTACTGAGTACCACTTCCTGTCACCTTCCCCTTCACTTCCTGTTACCTTCCCCTTCACTTCCTGTCACCTTCCCCTTCACTTCCTGTCACCTTCCCCTTCACTTCCTGTTACCTTTCCCTTCACTTCCTGTCACCTTCCCCTTCACTTCCTGTCACTTTCCCCTTCACTTCCTGTCACCTTCCCCTTCACTTCCTGTCACCTTCCCCTTCACTTCCTGTCACCTTCCCCTTCACTAATTATTGTTGTTATTATTACGGTGAAATGGTGTAGGTTTGAGTAAGTTTGCCTTCCACCGTTCATGTCATCTGATTCTAAGTCTGGTCTTTGTTGATGCTTGTTGTTGTCCACCAGGCTCAGCCAGGAACTCTCTGAACCAGCCCAACGTGTGGCTCACCATCCTGCTCACCTCCATCCTCACTGTACTTCCTGTCGTGGCATACCGCTTCCTGCGCCTCCAGCTGTGGCCGACTATCAACGACAAGGTTAGGGGGGGGGGGGGGGGGGGGGGTCAGGGGGGTTAGGGCCGTTAGGAGGGGTCAGCGGGGTTAGGGGGGGTCAGAGACTGTAATGAACTGCATAATGGGGCGGTTGTGGCTCAGGAGGTAGAGCCGGCATCTAATGATCGCAAGGTCGGCAGATCGGCGGTTCGAACCCCGGCTGGACACATGTCGAGGTGTCCTTGGACAAGACACTTGACCCAAAATTGCTCCCAATGAGCGGGCCGGCGCCTTTCATCATAGCTTGTCGCCATTGCTGTGTGAATGTGTGTGTGAATGGGTGAATGAGAGGCCGTTGTAAAGCGATTTGGAATAATGATATAAGTGCAGTCCATTAAAAGACTGACCTCTACAAGTAGACTACATTTACATTTTACATTTTAACCATTCAACATTTAACCTTTCACCCAAAGCGACTTACAGATTACAGGGACAGTCTCCCTGGAGTAACTTAGGGCTGAGTGTCTTACTCAAGGACACACTAGTGGTGGTGTTCCCAGGTCTTACTCAAGGACACACTAGTGGTGGTGTTCCCAGGTCTTACTCAAGGCTACACACTAGTGGTGGTGTTCCCAGGTCTTACTCAAGGACACACTAGTGGTGGTGTTCCCAGGTCTTACTCAAGGACACACTAGTGGTGGTGTTCCCAGGTCTTACTCAAGGCTACACACTAGTGGTGGTGTTCCCAGGTCTTACTCAAGGACACACTAGTGGTGGTGGTCCCAGGTCTTACTCAAGGACGCACTAGTGGTGGTGTTCCCAGGTCTTACTCAAGGCTACACACTAGTGGTGGTGTTCCCAGGTCTTACTCAAGGACACACTAGTGGTGGTGGTCCCAGGTCTTACTCAAGGACACACTAGTGGTGGTGTTCCCAGGTCTTACTCAAGGACACACTAGTGGTGGTGTTCCCAGGTCTTACTGGTCTTACTTACCCAGGTCTTACTTACTTACTTGAGAACAGCCCAGAAGATCACCGGCGCCCCCCTCCCCTCTCTGGAAGAGCTGTACAACACACGCTGTCTCAGGAAGGCCTCCAAGATCTCCAGAGACCCAACCCACCCTGGGTACGAACACTTTGCCCGGCTGCCCTCGAAAAGGCGGTACAGGACCATGGCCGCAAGGACAAACAGACTGAAGCACAGCTTCTACCCCAGGGCCATCCAGGCCCTGAACACAGCAAAGACCTAGGTTCTGGGCCCTGGACAGTCTGGACGGATTGATGGCAGCTGCTGGATTGAAAAAATCAGGTGTAGTGCTGAGGCACAAATGTGTACATTTCAAGCCTGCAAACTGCGACACTTTAAATGAATGCGCAATAACACTATGTGCAATATGACAACCCTAGTCATCTTACCTGTACAGTATAGTATAGTGGATAGTGTACATAGCCTTTATTTATGTAAACCAGCTCCTTTCCCTTCCTGTTTTTTTTCTTTTTTTTTCTTTCCTAGCACCAGGGGAGCCACCCCTCCCAAATGTCGTTGTTTGGTACCAATGACAATAAAGACCATTCATTCATTCATTCATACTCAAGGACACACTAGTGGTGGTGTTCCCAGGTCTTACTCAAGGGCACGCTAGTGGTGGTGTTCCCAGGTCTTACTCAAGGACACACTAGTGGTGGTGTTCCCAGGTCTTACTCAATGACACACTAGTGGTGGTGTTCCCAGGTGGAGATTTTTTCTCATGACCTTCTGATCACCAGTCCAACTCACTGTCCACTAGGTGGCGCCACCACCCCCCCTCCCAGTAGATGATGACAGGGCTGGGTGGGTGTGACTGCCATTAACCCGTCAGAGCCAGGGCCTACTCACTCCTTCCTCCCGCCTCCGTGGTTATTTCTGTCAGGCACATTCGTGGTCACCGCAGGGGGTTTGGGCCAGATGGGGCCCTGGGTGAGAGGACCCCTGCAGAGATGACAGAAGCTGGTTGTGTTTGTGTCTCGTTTGGACTTTATTCACTCAGTACAACCACACAGCTGGAGAAACTGGAACATTCCAATCCATAGAAACATGGCACAGGAAAGAAGTATTGAACACGCTATCTGAAATGTATTTGCAATACAACACAATGTGAATATGTTGAATTAGAAATTGCTGATGTGTTGAATACTTTCCTCCATAATTTCCTCCACTGTACATCTACTTCCTACACTTGATTCAATGTCCAACTGACCTCTCATCCCTCCCTCCCTCCTTCCCTTCTTTTATACCGGTCTCTCCCATCCCATCCCTCCCTCCCTCCCTCCTATCCCTCCCTCCCCTCTTTCCCATCCCTCTGTCCCTCCCTCCCATCCCTCTCTCCCTCCCTCCCTCCCTCTCTCCCTCCCTCCATCCCACCCTCCATCCCTCCATCCCTCCCTCCCATCCCTCCCTCCCATCCCTCCATCCCCTCCCATCCCTCCCTCCATCCCCCCCTCCATCCCTCCCATCCCTCCATCCCTCCCATCCCTCCATCCCTCCCTCCCCACCCATCTCTCCCTCCCATCCCTCCCCCCCTCCATCCCTCCCTCCCATCCCTCCCATCCCCCCCTCCATCCCTCCCCTCCCACCCATCCCTCCCCTTCCACCCATCCCTCCCTCCCATCCCCCCCTCCATCCCTCCCTCCCATCCCTCCCTCCCCTCCATCCCTCCCATCCCTCCCTCCCTCCCCCCCCTCCCTCCAGGTGAGGTACAAGGTGAGACAGGCCAAGGCCCTGCCCCCCCCTCCTACTCAGCGGGTCCACCCCAGGCGGGTCAGCACCAGGCGGTCGGGCTACGCCTTCTCCCACGCCCAGGGCTTCGGCGACCTCATGACCTCCGGCAGGTTCCTACGGCGACCGCTGAAGACCCGGGTCGCCCTGTTCCCCCCGGCGGAGTCGGCCCTGGCCCAGACCCAGCCTCAGCACTACCGCAGCATCGCAGAGGAGGCGGAGCAGCCGCACAGCCCCTAGGAGAGAGGGGGCCTTAGGAGAGGGGGGCAGAGCCCTTAGGAGAGGGGAGGGGAGGAGGCAGAGCCTTTAGGAGAGGGGAGGAGAGGAGGCAGAGCCTTTAGGAGAGGGGAGGAGAGGAGGCAGAGCCTTTAGGAGAGGGGAGCCCTTAGGAGAGTGGAGGGGAGACGAGGGGAGCCCTTAGGAGAGGAAGGGGAGCCCTTAGGATAGGGGAGGAGAGGAAGCAGAGCCTTTAGGAGAGGGGGGCAGCGCCCTTAGGAGAGGGGGGCAGAGCCCTTAGGAGAGGGGGGCAGAGCCCTTAGGAGAGGGGAGCCAGCCTACCACCAACGCAACCCAGTTAACACTAGAACAGCCGTGCCTTTTTTACCTACTACCTTACTCAGCTTTCATTTTGTAGCCAATCAGAGTGTTGTTGCTAGGTAGAACACCACATAGAACACTCGGCACACTTTAGGTGGTGAGTGTCTGAGCCGTGTCTGTTTCACCTGCTACAAGAGCCGCCTCGGGGTCAAATGACCATAGTCTTTACAATGGGAAGCTGCTATTTACACACAACGACCACTAGTCGGCGAACACCTAAATTAGCCTGCCTCCTACACAGAAAAAACTGCAAAATAGCTTCATACTAGCTTATCCTGATGTGAAATGTAAGGATACTGGGTGGTAGAACGCACATATCTAGAAAAAGTCATGAAAGGAGGGTCCTGAAATTTGATCGAATGCAAAGATATTTTTTACCCATGGCTGTTCTAGTGTTAAACGGTAACAATCACTCAGCCAAGTTTCTGTGAAACCCTTGAGCCTGTCCCATGTGAGGAGTCTGGATCAATTCCAGGACCCCCCCCCCCTCTCATCCCCCCACCCCACCCCTCAAGCCAGTATTTGGTACCAGGTGTGTTTGTATTTTCATGGAGAAATGTGTCCCAGACTATGTTTGCGTAAATGTGAAAACTCTGAGCTTCGGTGTGATATCAAGCCTGATGTTCTATAGATCTATGAATGCAGATGTTCTATAGATCTATGAATGTAGATGTTCTATAGATCTATGAATGTAGATGTTCTATAGATCTATGAATGTAGATGTTCTATAGATCTATGAATGTAGATGTTCTATAGATCTATGAATGTAGATGTTCTATAGATATATGAATGTAGATGTTCTATAGATCTATGAATGTAGATGTTCTATAGATCTATGAATGATAGTTCTATAGATATATGAATGTAGATGTTCTATAGATCTATGAATGTAGATGTTCTATAGATCTATGAATGTAGATGTTCTATAGATCTATGAATGATAGTTCTATAGATATATGAATGTAGATGTTCTATAGATCTATGAATGATAGTTCTATAGATCTATGAATGTAGATGTTCTATAGATCTATGAATGCAGATTTCTATAGATCTATGAATGCAGATTGCTATAGATCTATGAATGCAGAATTCTATAGATATATGAATGTAGATGTTCTATAGATCTATGAATGATAGTTCTATAGATCTATGAATGTAGATGTTCTATAGATCTATGAATGTAGATGTTCTATAGATCTATGAATGCAGATGTTCTATAGATCTATGAATGTAGATGTTCTATAGATCTATGAATGTAGATGTTCTATAGATCTATGAATGCAGATTTCTATAGATCTATGAATGCAGAATTCTATAGATCTATGAATGCAGATGTTCTATAGTAATTATGATTATATAATGATTGGAGCACTTTGAGCTGCAACGTTTGCAGGAAAAGTGCTATACAAATAAAAAGTTATTATTATTATTATAGATCTATGAATGATAGTTCTCAGAATGCAGATGTTATATAGATCTATGAATGCAGATGTTATATAGATCTATAAATGACGTTGATGATTCTCTATAATTGGCTGATTTGGTGTGACCAAACCTTGTTGAATATGATGATTTTTATTATTGTATATAAACGTTTCCTTCTCTGACATTCAACTGTCTGAACTCAGGGTGTTGTATTGAGACGCATCATGAGATGATGATGATTTTTACTGTATCATGATCATAGAAATTAAATTAATTAATCTTAGTCGACCTAAATGTTATATTTGGGGGGTTTTATATTCTTTTTTCTCTGGGAATAATAATATGATTCGTTTACTGTGATGTGTCATGCATAGTGGTCTTTAATGTTGGGTTTAAGTTAATGCAATATCAATTAAATCAACAATCATTGGACAACTGTACTGTATGTAATCATAGACACTCTCTAAAATGTACTTTTGAGCATAATGCCACAATAAACATGTCATATTTTTTATGTCTTGTTGTTCTCGTTGTTGTTGTGTTTATCAGATCACAGATGATTCTCCCGTTAGTATTAAATACATTTTCTATGGCTGTTATTTGTTGTTGGAATCTGCGCTGCTCCTGATTGGCTGGAGACGCTGTGACGCGACTAATCCAGCTGATCCGCCGGTCTGGCCTCGGGCTGCGTTCGTAAACTCACTCTGAGAGCGCCGGAGCGCACACTGGGTTCAACGTCATAAAGGGACCAAGTAATTTGATTGGACAAGAGGCATTCCATGAGTGCTGATCAGATTTTCGGAGCGAATGTTACGAACGCAGCCTGGGTCTCTACCGGCACCGGGAGCGCGAGGCTTGGACCGTTGACGGAAAGAAACCGTCCAGCAAAACACACCGCATCTCTGCGCCCCGCCGCCGTATGTATGTTTAATCATCTATTTATGCGTTTACGTCATTTGTATAAAGCAGGATAAGCAGCGACGCATGTATTTTTTTATATGATTTGGTTAGATAATGTTGAATGTTTTGTATGACATTATTACCTTACTGTTTGGAATATATTTCTAATGAATATACCGCTACTGGAACTTAGTCAGACAACCGGCAGACGTTTATAATAATAATAATAATAATAATAATAACAATAACCTTTATTTGTATATAACTTTTACTGCAGACGTTATAGGACGACTGTTGTAATCTAGGTTTCATTCTGTGTGAAGATGCCTGTTCTGTCCAGTATGAAGATGCATCTGTTCTGTCCAGTATGCTGCATACTAACTGTTCTGTGGGTTTTGTCGTATATGCTGCCGAGAACTCTGTAGACTTGTGTCCAAGTGCTGTAATTTGTGTCATCATGCGATCTGGCATCGTTTCCACTGACACACATGCACACTGACACACATGCACGCAGGCTAATAAACCCTGTCTGTCTGTCTCACCCTGTCTGTCTGTCTCAGCCTGTCAGCTTCTCTCTGTCGCCCTAGTTGCCTCCCCTCGTCCTGTGTCTCACACCCGCTGCCTCCTCCGTCACTTTAGCTCTGATGTCCAGGCGCGCAGGTGAGCTGAACCAAAGCGAGCAGGCTGAGTTCATGTGTTTGTTTTGATTTTGATCAGTCTATTCCAATTGACCAAAAACACACACACACACACACACACACACACACACACCCTCATGTGTTTATTTTAGCACCTGACGGAAAGGGTGGACCGTATCTGCTGTGCATGTTTAGATAAAGCCTGCCCTCTGTTCAAATGATTGACTAGATCTTTAAACTGTCTCTCTACGTAGTCGACTACATCTGTGTTCCATTTCAACCCACCTCTCCCAGAATGTAGGCCACGCTTGGTCTTCTCTGGACCAGAGTAATGATGTCGTCCTGCTCTGCGGCTCATTACAGAGAACTTTATGAAAACAAAACGACAGATCAGGAAGTTTGCGGTCTGCTGTCTGAGTGTGTCTCCAGGGGCCGTCTGAACAGCCGGTCAGATTAGATTCAACCTTCTTGTCATTACGAGACGTGTGTTCTGCTCTCGGCTCGCAAGAGCCCCAGGAGACGAGCTCAGAGAGCAGACCACAGAACTCCTCATTTGTTGGTTTTCGTACAGTTCGCTGTAACGAGCCAAACATATAGGGCCGGTTTCACAGACAAGGCTTAAGCCTAATCCTGGACTAAAAAGCATCTTCAATGGAGATTTTACATTGAAAGTGTGATTTAGTCCAGGACTAGGCTTAAGCCTTGTCTGTGAAACCGGCCCATAGTAGGTCAACGTCGTTACCCTGCGCCCAGATAACCCCTGGAGCAATTAGGGGTTTAAGTGCCTTGCTCAAGGGCACAACGGCACCTCAGATATGACGCCAGCAACCCTCCGGTCACCAGCTCACACGCAAGCTAGCTCCCTCCTGAGGCAGGGATCGAATCAGCGACCTTCCGACTGCTAGCCGGCCTCTCTGCTAACCTCTGGGCTAGCCGCCACCCCCCCCCCCCCCCTCTGCTAACCTCTGGGCTAACCGCCACCCCCCCCCCCCCCTCTCTGCTAACCTCTGGGCTAACCACACCCCCCCCCCCCCCTCTCTGCTGGTACCCCCCCGCCCCCACAGCAGTGTGTCTCTCAGGGACGTAGCCACCATTCCTCACGTGAGCCGGGTGATCAGATCTGACAGAGACGCCCCCCCCCCCCCCCTAGTGCGATTAGTCGGGGCTGATCGCATCATCAGGTTGATCTGGTTTCCTCTAGTGTTCCTTGTACCCAGGGGCGCAGGGATTCCCTCTGCTGATGTGTCTGTGGGTAGTGGTTATGTGTCTGTTGATGTGTCTGTGGGTAGTGGTTATGTGTCTGTTGATGTGTCTGTGGGTAGCGACGCGGCCAGGGGTGCTGCCATGGAGGGGGGGAGGGGAGGGGGCGTATCAAATATGCAACGCAGCCGTTTCTTCATCTGCAGCAGCAGCCTGTCACTGCCCTGCTGGCCCACTGCACACAGGAAGTCCTCTTCTTCTTCTCTGGTGTTTAAACTCAGCGGGCGGCTCAGGGGAGCTGTCTGTCTGTCTGTCTGTCTGTCAGCAGATGTATGTCTGTCTGTCTGTCTGTCAGCAGATGTATGTATGTCTGTCTATCTGTCTGTCTATCTGTCTGTCTGTCATTCAGACTAGGATGTCTGTCTGTCTGTCTGTCTGTCTGTCAGACTAGGATGGATGTCTCAGTCCTCAGAGATGAGATGTCTGTGTCTCTGATCGGCCTGGGCGTCTATGATTCGGTGTTGAGGTGTTGGGGTGTTGTGGTGTTGAGGTGTTGGGGTGTTGTGGTGTTGAGGTGTTGGGGTGTTGAGGTGTTGGGGTGTTGGGGTGTTGGGGTGGTGTTAGGGTGTTGGGGTGTTGAGGTGTTGGGTTGTTGTGGTGTTGGGGTGTTGGGTTGTTGTGGTGTTGAGGTGTTGAGGTGTTGGGGTGTTGAGGTGTTGAGGTGTTGGGGTGTTGAGGTGTTGGGGTGTTGGGGTGTTGGGGTGTTGGGGTGGTGTTAGGGTGTTGGGGTGTTGAGGTGTTGGGTTGTTGTGGTGTTGGGGTGTTGGGTTGTTGTGGTGTTGAGGTGTTGAGGTGTTGGGGTGTTGAGGTGTTGAGGTGTTGGGGTGTTGAGGTGTTGAGGTGTTGAGGTGTTGAGGTGTTGGGGTGTTGAGGTGTTGGGGTGTTGGGGTGTTGAGGTGTTGGGGTGTTGAGGTGTTGGGGTGTTGAATCTGAGGTGATTGGAGAGAGATGAGGTGTTGGCTGTGGCACAGGAGGTAGAGACGGCGTATAATAATCGCAAGGTCGGCAGATTGGCGGTTCGAACCCCGCCTGGCCACATGTCGGCGCCTTGCATGGTAGCTTGCCGCCATGGGTGTGCGAATGTGTGTTTGAATGAGTGAATGAGAGGCCGTTGTAAAGCCGTTATAAAGCACCTTCTTCTATATTTGGAATAAGTCAGTCTACTTACCATTTTACCATTAGATTTACCATTAGCGACTATCGTTCCTCTATGCCAAAATAAGGAATAGGCTAGTCATCCCTGGTTTCAGGATGATCATTGATTTATTTTCCATAAAATCATTTCAATTGAGGCCTAAACGTTGTAAAAAGCCAACGCCTTCTCTGTGTGTTTCAGTTGTAAACACAGTAGTGATTAGGGCTGGGTTCAAAAAATCGATTTCCCGATTCAGAATCGATCTTCATTAAAATGAGCGATTATCGATTCCTAAATCCCGAGATCGATTTTTTTTTTTTTTTTTTTTTTTGCTTGCAGCTTCAACCCGCAACGAGATCTCGTGC
>NC_137689.1:75425182-75447682 GCF_963989245.1 Nansenia antarctica
AACACCACTGGTACCACCTCCGCATCATTTTGAGCCAGGAAAAACGCTGTACACTCATCATCGACCAAGAAGCCCTTTGTGCCAAGGCAGTCCAGCTTAATGATGTGATGAACACAGTTGTGAAAACTATCAACATAATTAGAGCACGAGGGCTCTACCACAGAGAATTTCAAGTGTTCCTATCTGATGTTGATGCTGAATATGGGGACGAGCTCTATCACTCTTACTAAGAAGCAATCTGAGGCTGCTGTTTTGAGAATGAGCCGTCTTTATAAAAAAAAGAAAAAAACATTTAATGGAAAGTTATGATATGGGCTGTTTTTCTTTAAGCATATTCAGGTATCAAGCATAATTTACCTACATTTGATTAACTTTAATACATTAGAGGTGAGGCGATACCTCACCTCTAGTGAGTGGCCCAGCCTTGAGTATATTTTTCTGTATGTGGCCCTCTGTGAAAAAAGTTTGGACACCCCTGCTAAACAGTTGAGGTTTGACCCTATAAACAGTTGAGATTTGACCCTATAAACAGTTGAGATTTGACCCTATAAACAGTTGAGATTTGACCCTATAAACAGTTGAGATCTGACCTATAAACAGTTGAGGTTTGACCCTATAAACAGTTGAGATCTGACCCTATAAACAGTTTAGATTTGACCCTAGTATAAACAGTTGAGATCTGACCCTATAAACAGTTGAGATCTGACCCTATAAACAGTTTAGATTTGACCCTAGTATAAACAGTTGAGATCTGACCCTATAAACAGTTGAGGTTTGACCCTATAAACAGTTGAGATCTGACCCTATAAACAGTTTAGATTTGACCCTAGTATAAACAGTTGAGATCTGACCCTATAAACAGTTGAGATCTGACCCTATAAACAGTTGAGATCTGACCCTATAAACAGTTGAGATTTGACCCTATAAACAGTTGAGATCTGACCCTATAAACAGTTGAGATCTGACCCTATAAACAGTTGAGATCTGACCATATAAACAGTTGAGATCTGACCCTATAAACAGTTGAGATCTGACCCTATAAACAGTTGAGGTTTGACCCTATAAACAGTTGAGATCTGACCCTATAAACAGTTGAGATCTGACCCTATAAACAGTTGAGATCTGACCCTATAAACAGTTGAGATCTGACCCTATAAACAGTTGAGATCTGACCCTATAAACAGTTGAGATCTGACCCTATAAACAGTTGAGATCTGGCCCTATAAACAGTTGAGATCTGACCTATAAACAGTTGAGGTTTGACCCTATAAACAGTTGAGATCTGACCCTATAAACAGTTTAGATTTGACCCTAGTATAAACAGTTGAGATCTGACCCTATAAACAGTTGAGATCTGACCCTATAAACAGTTTAGATTTGACCCTAGTATAAACAGTTGAGATCTGACCCTATAAACAGTTGAGGTTTGACCCTATAAACAGTTGAGATCTGACCCTATAAACAGTTTAGATTTGACCCTAGTATAAACAGTTGAGATCTGACCCTATAAACAGTTGAGATCTGACCCTATAAACAGTTGAGATCTGACCCTATAAACAGTTGAGATTTGACCCTATAAACAGTTGAGATCTGACCCTATAAACAGTTGAGATCTGACCCTATAAACAGTTGAGATCTGACCCTATAAACAGTTGAGATCTGACCCTATAAACAGTTGAGGTTTGACCCTATAAACAGTTGAGATCTGACCCTATAAACAGTTGAGATCTGACCCTATAAACAGTTGAGATCTGACCCTATAAACAGTTGAGATCTGACCCTATAAACAGTTGAGATCTGACCCTATAAACAGTTGAGATTTGACCCTATAAACAGTTGAGATCTGACCCTATAAACAGTTGAGATCTGACCCTATAAACAGTTGAGATCTGACCCTATAAACAGTTGAGATCTGACCCTATAAACAGTTGAGATCTGACCCTATAAACAGTTTAGATTTGACCCTAGTATAAACAGTTGAGATCTGACCCTATAAACAGTTGAGATCTGACCCTATAAACAGTTGAGATTTGACCCTAGTATAAACAGTTGAGATCTGACCCTATAAACAGTTGAGGTTTGACCCTATAAACAGTTGAGATCTGACCCTATAAACAGTTTAGATTTGACCCTAGTATAAACAGTTGAGATCTGACCCTATAAACAGTTGAGATCTGACCCTATAAACAGTTGAGATCTGACCCTATAAACAGTTGAGATTTGACCCTATAAACAGTTGAGATCTGACCCTATAAACAGTTGAGATCTGACCCTATAAACAGTTGAGATCTGACCCTATAAACAGTTGAGATCTGACCCTATAAACAGTTGAGATCTGACCCTATAAACAGTTGAGGTTTGACCCTATAAACAGTTGAGATCTGACCCTATAAACAGTTGAGATCTGACCCTATAAACAGTTGAGATTTGACCCTATAAACAGTTGAGATCTGACCCTATAAACAGTTGAGATTTGACCCTATAAACAGTTGAGATCTGACCCTATAAACAGTTGAGATCTGACCCTATAAACAGTTGAGATCTGACCCTATAAACAGTTGAGATCTGACCCTATAAACAGTTGAGATCTGACCCTATAAACAGTTGAGATCTGACCCTATAAACAGTTGAGATCTGACCCTATAAACAGTTGAGATCTGACCCTATAAACAGTTGAGATTTGACCCTATAAACAGTTGAGATCTGACCCTATAAACAGTTGAGATCTGACCCTATAAACAGTTGAGATCTGACCCTATAAACAGTTGAGATCTGACCCTATAAACAGTTGAGATTTGACCCTATAAACAGTTGAGATCTGACCTATAAACAGTTGAGGTTTGACCCTATAAACAGTTGAGATCTGACCCTATAAACAGTTGAGATCTGACCCTATAACCAGCCGTCTCCTGTTGTTCTCTAGTGAGGAGCCCGGGGGGGCAGCTGACTCTGTACTGTAAGGGGGCAGACACCATCATCTACGACCGGCTGCACCCCTCCTGCCACAAGCTGATGGAGGTCAACACCGGACACCTCAACGTGAGTGACCCCCCGTCTCCATGTGATCATATAACAGTCTGGTTCAAGCTGGTAGAGCACGGCGCTAACAACGCTTAGGTTGTGGGTTCGATTCCCAGCTGGGACCATATATACTGAAACATGTATGCACTCACTGCAATGTACGTTGCTTTTGGATTTATATCACTATTTTGCACTTCGTGTTAGATGCTAAACCTAATTTCTTTGTCTGGTACTTGTACTCTGCAATGACAATAAAGTTGATAAATAAATGATCAATCTAATCCAACAGGAGTATGCAGGTGTATCTAGTCTAATCTAATGTAATGTAATCTAATGTAATCTAATGTAATGTAATCTAATGTAATGTAATCTAATGTAATGTAATGTAATGTAATGTAATCTAATCTAATCTAATCTAATCTGACCCAACAGGAGTATGCAGGGGAGGGTCTGCGTACTCTGGCCCTGGCCTATAAGCATCTGGACGAGGGCTACATGAAGGCCTGGAGACAGCGCCACCATGAGGCCAGCACGGCCCTGGAGGAGAGAGACGAGAAGCTGGACGAGCTGTACGAGGAGATAGAGAAGGACCTTATGGTGAGTAGAGGAGATAGAGAAGGACCTTCTGGTGAGTAGAGGAGATAGAGAAGGACCTCGTGGTGAGTAGAGGAGGTAGAGAAGACCTTCTGGTGAGTAGAGGAGGTAGAGAAGGACCTTCTGGTGAGTAGAGGAGATAGAGAAGGACCTTCTGGTGAGTAGAGGAGGTAGAGAAGACCTTCTGGTGAGTAGAGGAGATAGAGAAGACCTTCTGGTGAGTAGAGGAGATAGAGAAGACCTTCTGGTGAGTAGAGGAGATAGAGAAGGACCTTCTGGTGAGTAGAGGAGATAGAGAAGGACCTTCTGGTGAGTAGAGGAGAGAGAAGACCTTCTGGTGAGTAGAGGAGATAGAGAAGACCTTCTGGTGAGTAGAGGAGATAGAGAAGACCTTCTGGTGAGTAGAGGAGATAGAGAAGACCTTCTGGTGAGTAGAGGAGATAGAGAAGGACCTTCTGGTGAGTAGAGGAGATAGAGAAGGACCTTCTGGTGAGTAGAGGAGATAGAGAAGACCTTCTGGTGAGTAGAGGAGGTAGAGAAGACCTTCTGGTGAGTAGAGGAGATAGAGAAAGACCTTCTGGTGAGTCTCTCACACAGACACCAGATCTGATCATCTGATCATATATATATTTATACCAAATGATGCCATGTCCAGGTGGAAACTGCTGCCAATGTCACTCAATGTTTGTTGCTGTCCTGTTGTTTACTTTGTCTACAGTATGTTGTATCGTCTCTGTTGCACTTGAAGCATGAAAGTACCATGCCCAAGACAAATTTCTCCTCGGGGACAATAAAGTATAATCAATCAATCAATCAATCAATCATCTCATCATCCTGCTGTACTACCACCAGGACTGATGAATTAAACTGTGTCTGTCTCTGTCTCCTGAGACAGCTGCTTCCCCCTATACTGTGTCTCCTAAGATTTCTACTTCTCCCCCTTGTACTGTTTCTCCAGTGTAAAAAAAAAAGAAAAGAAAAAAGCACGACAACTGCCAGTGGCCCCGGGCCTGAGCTAGATTACTCTTCCTGCTACGACTGGTGGATTGAGGATTCACTTGCTTAGTCAAATGTAGAGATTGTAAGTTGTTTTGGAATAAGGCGTCTGTGTGTGTGTGTGTGTGTGTGTGTGCGTGTGTGTGTGTGTGTGTAGCTGTTGGGGTCGACTGCGGTGGAGGACAAGTTGCAGGACGGCGTCCCCCAGACCATCCAGCAGCTGGCCAAGGCCGACATCAAGATCTGGGTCCTGACCGGGGACAAGCAGGGTGGGGGCCTCTCTCTCTCTCTCTCTCTCTCTCTCTCTCTCTCTCTCTCTGTCTCTCTCTCTCTGTCTGTCTCTCTCTCTCTGTCTGTCTCTCTCTCTGTCTCTCTCTGATTCTCTCATCTCTCTCTCTCCATCTCTCTCTCTGTCTCCATCTCTCTCTGATCCTCTCATCTGTGTGTTGTCTCATCTCTCTTGTCTCATGTGTGTGTGTCTCAGAGACAGCAGAGAACATCGGGTACTCCTGCAACATGCTGAGAGAGGACATGACGGAGATCTTCGTGGTGGCGGCGAGCACCGCAGAGGACGTGAGAGAGGAGCTCAGGTGAGTCCAGAGACACGGACGCTGATGATGTCATCACCCAGAAGAGACACGGATGATGTCATCACCCAGAGACAGGGACGGTGATGATGTCATCACCCAGAGACACGCCTAGAGTCGAGTCTAGAGACGGTCGTCACACTCACAGTTTGAAGCACAACAGTAAGACCACGTGTAACAGTCTGTTTCTTCCCCCCCCCCTCCACCAGGAGTGCGAGGCGGAGGATGTGTCCCGAGGCAGCAGAGGAGGCGGAGGTGCATCACAGCAGGACCGGGCTGTTCTGCCGGGTCAGAACCCAGACGGTGGCGGACGAGAAGGTGGAGGGGGAGTACGGCCTGGTCATCAACGGACACAGCCTGGTGAGTTACCATAGTTACAGCCTGGTGAGACCCTGTTACCATGGTTACAGCCTGGTAAGTTACCATAGTTACAGCCTGGTAAGTTACCACGGTTACAGCCTGGTAAGTTACCATAGTTACAGCCTGGTGAGTTACCATAGTTACAGCCTGGTGAGTTACCATAGTTACAGCCTGGTGAGTTACCATAGTTACAGCCTGGTGAGTTACCATAGTTACAGCCTGGTAAGTTACCATAGTTACAGCCTGGTAAGACCCTGTTACCATAGTTACAGCCTGGTAAGAGACCCTGAGTGTTACCATAGCTACAGCCTGGTAAGAGACCCTGAGGTGTTCATGTGTCTCATCTCTCCTCCTGTTGTTCCTGAGGTGTTCCATGTGTCTCATCTCTCCTCCTGTTGTTCCTGAGGTGTTCAATGTGTCTCATCTCTCCTCCTGTTGTTCCTGAGGTGTTCATGTGTCTCATCTCTCCTCCTGTTGTTCCTGAGGTGTTCATGTGTCTCATCTCTCCTCCTGAGGTGTTCATGTGTCTCATCTCTCTTCCTGAGGTGTTTGTGTCTCATCTCTCTTCCTGAGGTGTTTATGTGTCTCATCTCTCCTCCTAAGGTGTTCATGTTTGTCCCTTCTCTCTCCCCGTGGTTCAGGCGTTCGCCCTGCAGAAGGAGATGGAGTTGGAGCTGCTGCGGACGGCCTGCATGTGCCAGACGGTCATCTGCTGCCGGGTCACCCCGCTGCAGAAGGCCCAGGTGGTGGAGCTGGTCAAGAAGTACAAGCAGGCCGTCACGCTGGCCATCGGCGACGGGGCTAACGACGTTAGCATGATCAAGGGTAAGCTAAGCTAAGGGGGCTAATTACGTCAGCGCGATCAAGGGTAAGCTAAGCTAACAGGGCTAATGACGTCAACATGGTCAAGGGTAAGCTAAGCTAACTGGGCTAACGGGGCTATGATCCCCCCCCCCTCCCCCCTCCCTCCAGCGGCCCATATAGGCGTGGGTATCTCAGGGCAGGAGGGCATGCACACACACTCATCCTCTCTCTCTCCCCCCCCCCCCCTCCCCCCGCAGCGGCCCATATAGGCGTGGGTATCTCAGGGCAGGAGGGCATGTACACACACTCATCCTCTCTCCCTCCCCCCCCCCTCCCCCCTCAGCGGCCCATATAGGCGTGGGTATCTCAGGGCAGGAGGGCATGCAGGCCGTCCTCTCCAGCGACTTCTCCTTCGCCCAGTTCCGCTACCTGCAGCGCCTCCTGCTGGTGCACGGCCGCTGGTCCTACCTGCGCATGTGCAAGTTCCTCCGCTACTTCTTCTACAAGAACTTCACCTTCACCTTCGTCCACTTCTGGTACGGCTTCTTCTGCGGCTTCTCGGCGCAGGTGAGGCTCAGAGAACGGCATTATGGGATCGAAAACGATCGAGGATGTCTGTGATATGGTCTGTCTGTGATGGTCTGTCTGTGATATGTTCTGTCTGTGATATGGTCTGTCTGTGATGGTCTGTCTGTGATATGGTCTGTCTGTGATATGTTCTGTCTGTGATGGTCTGTCTGTGATATGGTCTGTCTGTGATATGGTCTGTCTGTGATGTGGTCTGTCTGTGTTTAAGCTGTGTTCTTCCTCCTGTGTTCTTCCAGACGGTGTATGACGAGTGGTTCATCACCCTGTATAACCTGGTCTACACAGCCCTCCCTGTCCTCGGACTCAGCCTCTTCGACCAGGTAATCACAAAAACAACAACAACAACAACCACAACCACAACAACCACAACAACAACCACAACAACAACAACAAACACAACAACAACAACAACCACCACAACAACAACAACAACCACAACAACCACAACAACAACAACCACAACAACAACAACAACAACCACAACAACAACAACAACAACAGAATAAGAATAAGCCTGGACTTTCCTTTAGCGACGTTGATGGAACCAAGTTAATTTCCTGTATGTGCGAATATACTTGGCAAAAAAAGAACTCTGATTCTCATTCTGATCTGGTTCTGATCTGATCTGGTTCTGATGTGGTTCTGGTTCTGATGTGGTTCTGGTTCTGATTCTGTGTGTCTCCAGGACGTGAACGACCGGTGGAGCTTCCAGTACCCTCAGCTGTACGCGCCGGGCCAGCTGAGCCTGTACTTCAGTAAGAAGGCCTTCGTCCGCTGCGTCTGCCACAGCTGCTACTCCTCCCTGGTGCTGTTCCTCATCCCCTGGGCCGCCATGATCGACACGGTCCGGGACGACGGCAAGGACATCGTGGACTACCAGTCCTTCGCCCTGCTGGCCCAGACGTGCCTGCTCATCGCCGTCAGCATCCAGGTGAGAGGCGCCTTGCTCAAGGGCACAACGGCAGTGGCAGGCACTTAGATTAGAGATTAGATTAGGTTAGGTTCAACCTTTCTGTCATCGCACAGAGGACAACGAAATGTGTTTTTAGCTCTAGGAACAGGGTCAGACATAGTAAACGCCCCCGGAGCGATTAGGGGTTAAGTGCCTTGCTCAAGGTCACAACGGCAGTGGTAGGCAACTTAGATATGATGCCAGCAACCCTCCAGTCACCAGCTCACACATGCAGCTCCCTCCTGATGACACACACACACACACACACACACACATACACACACACACACACACACACACACATATACACACACACACACAACATATACACACACACACACACAGTAACCCCCACCTCCCCTCCTCTCCTCCAGCTGGGCCTGGACACCCACTACTGGACCGCCCTGAACCAGTTCTTCCTGTGGGGCAGTCTGTCCGTGTACTTCGCCGTGGCCTTCACCATGTACAGCAACGGCATGTTCCTCATCTTCACCTCCGCCTTCCCCTTCGTCGGTGAGTACCACTTCCTGTTACTGAGTAGCACTTCCTGTCACCTTCCTCTTCACTTCCTGTTACTGAGTACCACTTCCTGTCACCTTCCCCTTCACTTCCTGTTACCTTCCCCTTCACTTCCTGTCACCTTCCCCTTCACTTCCTGTCACCTTCCCCTTCACTTCCTGTTACCTTCCCCTTCACTTCCTGTCACCTTCCCCTTCACTTCCTGTCACCTTCCCCTTCACTAATTATTGTTGTTATTATTACGGTGAAATGGTGTAGGTTTGAGTACGTTTGCCTTCCACCGTTCATGTCATCTGATTCTAAGTCTGGTCTTTGTTGATGTTTGTTGTTGTCCACCAGGCTCAGCCAGGAACTCTCTGAACCAGCCCAACGTGTGGCTCACCATCCTGCTCACCTCCATCCTCACTGTACTTCCTGTCGTGGCATACCGCTTCCTGCGCCTCCAGCTGTGGCCGACTATCAACGACAAGGTTAGGGGGGGGGGGTCAGGGGGGTTAGGGGCGTTAGGAGGGGTCAGCGGGGTTAGGGGGGGTCAGAGACTGTAATGAACTGCATAATGGGGCGGTTGTGGCTCAGGAGGTAGAGCCGGCATCTAATGATCGCAAGGTCGGCAGATCGGCGCTTCGAACCCCGGCTGGACACATGTCGAGGTGTCCTTGGACAAGACACTTGACCCAAAATTGCTCCCAATGACCGGCGCCTTTCATCATAGCTTGTCGCCATTGCTGTGGTGGTGTTCCCAGGTCTTACTCAAGGACACACTAGTGGTGGTGTTCCCAGGTCTTACTCAAGGACACACTAGTGGTGGTGTTCCCAGGTCTTACTCAAGGACACACTAGTGGTGGTGTTCCCAGGTCTTACTCAAGGACACACTAGTGGTGGTGTTCCCAGGTCTTACTCAAGGACACACTAGTGGTGGTGGTCCCAGGTCTTACTCAAGGACACACTAGTGGTGGTGTTCCCAGGTCTTACTCAAGGACACACTAGTGGTGGTGTTCCCAGGCCTTACTCAAGGCTACACACTAGTGGTGGTGTTCCCAGGTCTTACTCAAGGACACACTAGTGGTGGTGGTCCCAGGTCTTACTCAAGGACACACTAGTGGTGGTGTTCCCAGGTCTTGCTCAAGGACACACTAGTGGTGGTGTTCCCAGGTCTTACTCAAGGGCACGCTAGTGGTGGTGTTCCCAGGTCTTACTCAAGGACACACTAGTGGTGGTGTTCCCAGGTCTTACTCAATGACACACTAGTGGTGGTGTTCCCAGGTGGAGATTTTTTCTCATGACCTTCTGATCACCAGTCCAACTCACCGTCCACTAGGTGGCGCCACCCCCCCCCCCCCCCCCCAGGCCAGTAGATGATAACAGGGCTGGGTGGGTGTGACTGCCATTAACCCGTCAGAGCCAGGGCCTACTCACTCCTTCCTCCCGCCTCCGTGGTTATTTCTGTCAGGCACATTCGTGGTCACCGCAGGGGGTTTGGGCCAGATGGGGCCCTGGGTGAGAGGACCCCTGCAGAGATGACAGAAGCTGGTCGTGTTTGTGTCTCGTTTGGACTTTATTCACTCAGTACAACCACACAGCTGGAGAAACTGGAACATTCCAATCCATAGAAACATGGCACAGGAAAGAAGTATTGAACACGCTATCTGAAATGTATTTGCAATACAACACAATGTGAATATGTTGAATTAGAAATTGCTGATGTGTTGAATACTTTCCTCCATAATTTCCTCCACTGTACATCTACTTCCTACACTTGATTCAATGTCCAACTGACCTCTCATCCCTCCCTCCCTCCTTCCCTTCTTTTATACCGGTCTCTCCCATCCCATCCCTCCCTCCCTCCCTCCTATCCCTCCCTCCCCTCTTTCCCATCCCTCTGTCCCTCCCTCCCATCCCTCCCTCTCTCCCACCCTCCCTCCCTCTCTCCCACCCTCCATCCCTCCCTCCCCTCCCATCCCTCCCTCCATCCCACCCTCCATCCCTCCATCCCTCCCTCCCATCCCTCCCTCCCATCCCTCCATCCCCTCCCATCCCACCCTCCATCCCTCCCTCCCATCCCTCCCATCCCTCCATCCCTCCCACCCCACCCATCTCTCCCTCCCATCCCTCCATCCCTCCCATCCCCCCCTCCATCCCTCCCCTCCCACCCATCCCTCCCTCCCCACCCTCCCTCCAGGTGAGGTACAAGGTGAGACAGGCCAAGGCCCTGCCCCCCCCTCCTACCCAGCGGGTCCACCCCAGGCGGGTCAGCACCAGGCGGTCGGGCTACGCCTTCTCCCACGCCCAGGGCTTCGGCGACCTCGTGACCTCCGGCAGGTTCCTACGGCGACCGCTGAAGACCCGGGTCGCCCTGTTCCCCCCGGCGGAGTCGGCCCTGGCCCAGACCCAGCCTCAGCACTACCGCAGCATCGCAGAGGAGGCGGAGCAGCCGCACAGCCCCTAGGAGAGGGGGGGCCTTAGGAGAGGGGGGCAGAGCCCTTAGGAGAGGGGGGCAGAGCCCTTAGGAGAGGGGGGCAGAGCCCTTAGGAGAGGGGAGGGGAGGAGGCAGAGCCTTTAGGAGAGGGGAGGAGAGGAGGCAGAGCCTTTAGGAGAGGGGAGGAGAGGAGGCAGAGCCTTTAGGAGAGGGGAGCCCTTAGGAGAGGGGAGGGGAGACGAGGGGAGCCCTTAGGAGAGGAAAGGGAGCCCTTAGGATAGGGGAGGAGAAGAAGCAGAGCCTTTAGGAGAGGGGGGCAGCACCTTTAGGAGAGGGGGGCAGAGCCCTTAGGAGAGGGGGGCAGAGCCCTTAGGAGAGGGGAGCCAGCCTACCACCAACGCAACCCAGTTAACACTAGAACAGCCGAGCCTTTTTTACCTACTACCTTACTCAGCTTTCATTTTGTAGCCAATCAGAGTGTTGTTGCTAGGTAGAACACCACATAGAACACTCGGCACACTTTAGGTGGTGAGTGTTCACGACTTCTTTGGCAGTTGGTGAGTTAAAACTAGCCGTGTTAAAACAGCCGTGCCTGTTTCACCTGCTATAAGAGCCGCCTCTGGGTCAAATGACCATAGTCTTTACAATGGGAAGCTGCTATTTACACACAACGACCACTAGTTGGCGAACACCTAAATTAGCCTGCCTCCTACACAGAAAAAACTGCAAAATAGCTTCATACTAGCTTATCCTGATGTGAAATGTAAGGATACTGGGTGGTAGAACGCACATATTTAGAAAAAGTCAAGGGTCCTGAAATTTGATCGAATGCAAAGATATTTTTTACCCATGGCTGTTCTAGTGTTAAACGGTAATAATCACTCAGCCACGTTTCTGTGAAACCCTTGAGCCTGTCCCATGTGAGGAGTCTGGATCAATTCCAGGACCCCCCCCCCTCTCATCCCCCCACCGCACCCCTCAAGCCAGTATTTGGTACCAGGTGTGTTTGTATTTTCATGGAGAAATGTGTCCCAGACTATGTTTGCGTAAATGTGAAAACTCTGAGCTTCGGTGTGATATCAAGCCTGATGTTCTATAGATCTATGAATGCAGATGTTCTATAGATCTATGAATGTAGATGTTCTATAGATCTATGAATGTAGATGTTCTATAGATCTATGAATGTAGATGTTCTATAGATCTATGAATGTAGATGTTCTATAGATATATGAATGTAGATGTTCTATAGATCTATGAATGTAGATGTTCTATAGATCTATGAATGATAGTTCTATAGATATATGAATGTAGATGTTCTATAGATCTATGAATGTAGATGTTCTATAGATCTATGAATGCAGATTTCTATAGATCTATGAATGCAGATTTCTATTGATCTATGAATGCAGAATTCTATAGATATATGAATGTAGATGTTCTATAGATCTATGAATGATAGTTCTATAGATCTATGAATGTAGATGTTCTATAGATCTATGAATGCAGATGTTCTATAGATCTATGAATGTAGATGTTCTATAGATCTATGAATGATAGTTCTATAGATCTATGAATGTAGATGTTCTATAGATCTATGAATGCAGATGTTCTATAGATCTATGAATGATAGTTCTATAGATCTATGAATGTAGATGTTCTATAGATATATGAATGTAGATGTTCTATAGATCTATGAATGATAGTTCTATAGATCTATGAATGTAGATGTTCTATAGATCTATGAATGTAGATGTTCTATAGATATATGAATGTAGATGTTCTATAGATCTATGAATGATAGTTCTATAGATCTATGAATGTAGATGTTCTATAGATCTATGAATGTAGATGTTCTATAGATCTATGAATGCAGGTGTTCTATAGATCTATGAATGATAGTTCTATAGATCTATGAATGATAGTTCTATAGATCTATGAATGTAGATGTTCTATAGATCTATGAATGCAGATTTCTATAGATCTATGAATGCAGAATTCTATAGATCTATGAATGCAGATGTTCTATAGTAATTATGATTATATAATGATTGGAGCACTTTGAGCTGCAACGTTTGCAGGAAAAGTGCTATACAAATAAAAAGTTATTATTATTATAGATCGATGAATGATAGTTCTCAGAATGCAGATGTTATATAGATCTATGAATGCAGATGTTATATAGATCTATAAATGAAGTTGATGATTCTCTATAATTGGCTGATTTGGTGTGACAAAACCTTGTTGAATATGATGATTTTTATTATTGTATATATAAACTTTTCCTTCTCTGACATTCAACTGTCTGAACTCAGGGTGTTGTATTGAGACGCATCATGAGATGATGATGATTTTTACTGTATCATGATCATAGAAATTAAATTAATTAATCTTAGTCGACCTAAATGTTATATTTGGGGGGTTTTATATTCGTTTTTCTCTGGGAATAATAATATGATTCGTTTACTGTGATGTGTCATGCATAGTGGTCTTTAATGTTGGGTTTAAGTTAATGCAATATCAATTAAATCAACAATCATTGGACAACTGTACTGTATGTAATCATAGACACTCTCTAAAATGTACTTTTGAGCATAATGCCACAATAAACATGTCATATTTTTCATGTCTTGTTGTTCTCGTTGTTGTTGTGTTTATCAGATCACAGATGATTCTCCCGTTAGTATTAAATACATTTTCTATGGCTGTTATTTGTTGTTGGAATCTGCGCTGCTCCTGATTGGCTGGAGACGCTGTGACGCGACTAATCCAGCTGATCCACCGGTCTGGCCTCGGGCTGCGTTCGTAAACTCACTCTGAGAGCGCCGGAGCGCACACTGGGTTCAACGTCATAAAGGGACCAAGTAATTTGATTGGACAAGAGGCATTCCATGAGTGCTGTTCAGATTTTCGGAGCGAATGTTACGAACGCAGCCTGGGTCTCTACCGGCACCGGGAGCGCGAGGCTTGGACCGTTGACGGAAAGAAACCGTCCAGCAAAACACACCGCATCTCTGCGCCCCGCCGCCGTATGTATGTTTAATCATCTATTTATGCGTTTACGTCATTTGTATAAAGCAGGATAAGCAGTGACGCATGTATTTTTAAAAATGATTTGGTTAGATAATGTTTAATGTTTTGTATGACATTATTACCTTACTGTTTGGAATATATTTCTAATGAATATACCGCTACTGGAACTTAAAGTCAGACAACCGGCAGACGTTTATAATAATAATAATAATAATAATAATAACCTTTATTTGTATAGAACTTTTACTGCAGACGTTATAGGACGACTGTTGTAATCTAGGTTTCATGCTGTGTGAAGATGCCTGTTCCGTATATGCTGCCGAGGTTTCCCTCCATTAGAACTCTGTAGACTTGTGTCCAAGTGCTGTAATTTGTGTCATCATGCGATCTGGCATCGTTTCCACTGACACACATGCACACTGACACACATGCACACTGACACACATGCACACTGACACACATGCACACTGACACACATGCACGCAGGCTAATAAACCCTGTCTGTCTGTCTCACCCTGTCTGTCTGTCTCAGCCTGTCAGCTTCTCTCTGTCGCCCTAGTTGCCTCCCCTCGTCCTGTGTCTCACACCCGCTGCCTCCTCCGTCACTTTAGCACTGATGTCCAGGCGCGCAGGTGAGCTGAACCAAAGCGAGCAGGCTGAGTTCATGTGTTTGTTTGGATTTTGATCAGTCTATTCCAATTGACCAAAGACACACACACACACACACACACACACACACACACACCCTCATGTGTTTATTTTAGCACCTGACGGAAAGGGTGGACCGTATCTGCTGTGCATGTTTAGATAAAGCCTGCCCTCTGTTCAAATGATTGACTAGATCTTTAAACTGTCTCTCTACGTAGTCGACTACATCTGTGTTCCATTTCAACCCACCTCTCCCAGAATGTAGGCCACGCTTGGTCTTCTCTGGACCAGAGTAATGATGTCGTCCTGCTCTGCGGCTCATTACAGAGAACTTTATGAAAACAAAACGACAGATCAGGAGGTTTGCGGTCTGCTGTCTGAGTGTGTCTCCAGGGGCCGTCTGAACAGCCGGTCAGATTAGATTCAACCTTCTTGTCATTACGAGACGTGTGTTCTGCTCTCGGCTCACAAGAGCCCCAGGAGACGAGCTCAGAGAGCAGACCACAGAACTCCTAATTTGTTGGTTTTCGTACAGTTCGCGCTGTAACGAGCCAAACATATAGTAGGTCAACGTCGTTACCCTGCGGCCAGATAACCCCTGGAGCAATTAGGGGTTTAAGTGCCTTGCTCAAGGGCACAACGGCACCTCAGATATGACGCCAGCAACCCTCCAGTCACCAGCTCACACGCAAGCTAGCTCCCTCCTGAGGCAGGGATCGAATCAGCGACCTTCCGACTGCTAGCCGGCCTCTCTGCTAACCTCTGGGCTAGCCGCCACCCCCCCCCCCCCCCCCCCCCCTCTCTGCTAACCTCTGGGCTAGCCGCCACCCCCCCCCCCCCCCCCCTCTCTGCTAACCTCTGGGCTAACCGCCCCCCCCCCCCCCCTCTCTGCTAACCTCTGGGCTAACCGCCACCCCCCCCTCTCTGCTGGTACCCCCCCGCCCCCCCACAGCAGTGTGTCACTCAGGGACGTAGCCACCATTCCTCACGTGAGCCGGGTGATCAGATCTGACAGAAACGCCCCCCCCCCCCCCTAGTGCGATTAGTCGGGGCTGATCGCATCATCAGGTTGATCTGGTTTCCTCTAGTGTTCCTTGTACCCAGGGGCGCAGGGATTCCCTCTGCTGATGTGTCTGTGGGTAGTGGTTATGTGTCTGTTTATGTGTCTGTGGGTAGCGACGCGGCCAGGGGTGCTGCCATGGAGGGGGGGAGGGGGGGGGGGGCGTATCAAATATGCAACGCAGCCGTTTCTTCATCTGCAGCAGCAGCAGCCTGTCACTGCCCTGCTGGCCCACTGCACACAGGAAGTCCTCTTCTTCTTCTCTGGTGTTTAAACTCAGCGGGCGGCTCAGGGGAGCTGTCTGTCTGTCTGTCTGTCTGTCTGTCAGCAGATGTATGTATGTATGTCTGTCTGTCTGTCTGTCTGTCTGTCAGCAGATGTATGTCTGTCTGTCTGTTTGTCTGTCTGTCTGTCAGCAGATGTATGTCTGTCTGTCTGTCTGTCTGTCAGCAGATGTATGTCTGTCTGTCTGTCTGTCAGACTAGGATGGATGTCTCAGTCCTCAGAGATGAGATGTCTGTGTCTCTGATCGGCCTGGGCGTCTATGATTCGGTGTTGATGTGTTGGGGTGTTGGGGTGTTGTTCGTGTGTTGAATCTGAGGTGATTGGAGAGAGATGAGGTGTTGATTTGATTTGATTTGATTTGGCTGTGGCACAGGAGGTAGAGACGGCGTATAATGATCGCAAGGTCGGCAGATTGGCGGTTCGAACCCCGCCTGGCCACATGTCGGCGCCTTGCATGGTAGCTTGCCGCCATGGGTGTGCGAATGTGTGTTTGAATGAGTGAATGAGAGGCCGTTGTAAAGACGTTATAAAGCACCTTCTTCTATATTTGGAATAAGTCAGTCTACTTACCATTTTACCATTAGATTTTACCATTAGCGACTATCGTTCCTCTATGCCAAAATAAGGAATAGGCTAGTCATCCCTGGTTTCAGGATGATCATTGATTTATTTTCCATAAAATCATTTCAATTGAGGCCTAAACGTTGTAAAAAGCCAACGCCTTCTCTGTGTGTTTCAGTTGTAAACACAGTAGTGATACACAGTGTTATTAGTGGTGAGACATCAGGGCGTTTATGACAGGGCACCTAATGGATGCGGTATGACAACAGGTATGTTATGACAGTGATGGATATGCCGTTGTCATGGTTAAGTTGATGTTTCTCTGAGGATGAAGAGGATTTCACTGCTGCAAATCAAATCAAACCAACTCCTATTTATCATTCGTCATAACGCACAGGACACGGTAAATAAACGGTAAAAAGTAAATACTTTCACCCGGGCTACCTCTGGACAGTGCAGTGGAACACAAGGATAGGCAGGGGGGGGGGGGGGGTAGATGTTCCACCAGATGTTCTGGGGATTATTTACAGATCAGGCTGAGGTGGACCATGCTGGGGGGTGTGAACTGTAGGCTGTGTGTGTGTGTGTGTGTGTGTGTGTGTGTGTGTGTGTGTGTGTGTGTGCGTGTGCGTGTGCGTGTGCGTGTGCGTGTGCGTGTGCGTGTGCGTGCGTCTGTGTCTGTGTCTGTGTCTGTGTCTGTGTCTGTGTCTGTGTCTGTGTCTGTGTCTGTGTCTGTGTGTGTGTCTTGTGACTCCCCTGTCACAGACAGACTCTGTGCTGCAGTAAGTGATGCAGTAAAACAACACTTTCCTACTTGTGAATGTAGAATTCCTCCAGCCTTATTTATAGCTGTGTGACTGCGACGTGAACAGAAGCCCTGAGTCAAGACTGTTTGACGATTTTCATTAGATCCCAAAATACAGCAGCGTTTTATATTCACAAATAGCAACAGACAAAATACAAACTAAAAATATATTGTTATATTATCATAGATTTGTCATCCGTATAACCTAATCTCTCAACCAGACCCTATTCACCCCCCCCCTCTCCCACCCTCTCCCCCCCTCTCCCACCCTCTCCCACCCTCTCCCACCCTCTCCCCCCCCTCTCCCACCCTCTCCCCCCCTCTCTCCCACCCTCTCCCACCCTCTCCCACCCTCTCCCACCCTCTCCCACCCTCTCCCACCCTCTCCCACCCTCTCGCCCCCCTCTCCCACCCTCTCCCACCCTCACCCCCCCTCTCCCCCCTCTCCCCCCCTCTCCCACCCTCTCCCCCCTCTCCCACCCTCTCCCACCCTCTCCCACCCTCACCCACCCTCTCCCCCCCTCTCCCCCCCTCTCCCACCCTCTCCCCCCCTCACCCCCCCCTCTCCCCCCCTCTCCCACCCTCTCGCCCCCTCACCCCCCCTCTCCCCCCCTCACCCCCCCCTCACCCCCCCTCTCCCACCCTCTCCCACCCTCTCCCCCCCTCACCCCCCCCTCTCCCCCCCTCTCCCACCCTCTCCCACCCTCACCCCCCCTCTCCCCCCCTCTCCCACCCTCTCCCACCCTCTCCCCCCCTCTCCCACCCTCACCCCCCCTCTCCCACCCTCTCCCCCCCTCTCCCACCCTCACCCCCCCTCTCCCCCCCTCTCCCACCCTCTCCCCCCCTCTCCCACCCTCTCCCCCCCTCTCCCACCCTCTCCCCCCCTCTCCCACCCTCTCCCACCCTCTCCCCCCCTCTCCCACCCTCTCCCCCCCTCTCCCACCCTCACCCCCCCCTCTCCCACCCTCACCCCCCCCTCTCCCACCCTCTCCCACCCTCTCCCACCCTCTCGCCCCCCTCTCCCACCCTCTCCCACCCTCACCCCCCCTCTCCCCCCCTCTCCCCCCCTCTCCCACCCTCTCCCACCCTCTCCCCCCCTCTCCCCCCCTCTCCCACCCTCTCCCCACCCTCTCCCCCCCTCTCCCACCCTCTCCCCCCCTCTCCCACCCTCTCCCCACCCTCTCCCACCCTCTCCCCCCCTCTCCCCCCCTCTCCCACCCTCTCCCCCCCTCTCCCCCCCTCTCCCCCCCTCTCCCACCCTCTCCCCCCCTCTCCCCAGCTCTCCCACCCTCACCCCCCCCTCTCCCACCCTCTCCCCCCCTCTCCCCCCCTCTCCCACCCTCTCCCCCCCTCACCCCCCCTCTCCCCAGCTCTCCCACCCTCACCCCCCCCTCTCCCCCCCTCCCCCCCCCCCTCTCCCACCCTCTCCCCCCCTCTCCCCCCTCTCCCCCCCTCTCCCACCCTCTCCCCCCTCTCCCCCCCTCTCCCACCCTCTCCCCCCCTCTCCCCCCTCTCCCCCCCCTCTCCCACCCTCTCCCCCCCTCCCCCCCCCCCTCTCCCACCCTCTCCCACCCTCTCCCCCCCTCTCCCACCCTCTCCCACCCTCTCCCACCCTCTCCCACCCTCTCCCCCCCTCTCCCACCCTCTCCCACCCTCTCCCCCCCTCACCCCCCCCTCTCCCCTCCTCTCCCACCCTCACCCCCCCTCTCCCACCCTCACCCCCCCTCTCCCACCCTCTCGCCCCCTCTCCCACCCTCTCCCCCCCTCACCCCCCCCTCTCCCCCCCTCACCCCCCCCTCTCCCCCCCTCTCCCACCCTCACCCCCCCTCTCCCCCCCTCTCCCACCCTCACCCCCCCTCTCCCACCCTCTCCCCCCCTCTCCCACCCTCTCCCCCCCTCACCCCCCCTCTCCCACCCTCTCCCCCCCTCTCCCACCCTCACCCCCCCTCTCCCCCCCTCTCCCACCCTCTCCCACCCTCTCCCCCCCTCTCCCACCCTCACCCCCCCTCTCCCACCCTCTCCCACCCTCACCCCCCCCTCTCCCACCCTCTCCCACCCTCTCCCCCCCTCTCTCCCCCTCTCCCACCCTCTCCCACCCTCTCCCCCCCTCACCCCCCCCTCTCCCACCCTCTCCCCCCCTCTCCCCCCCTCTCCCACCCCTCTCCCCCCCTCTCCCCCCCTCTCCCACCCTCACCCCCCCCTCTCCCACCCTCTCCCACCCTCTCCCCCCCCTCTCCCACCCTCTCCCACCCTCTCCCCCCCTCTCCCACCCTCTCGCATGCCAAGTGTAAACCACAGAGATATCCCAGAAGGCTGTGGGGCTCAGGGTTGCGGTATGAAGCAATGAGCTCAGAATCAGGACAACTGTGTGTGTGTGTGTATGTGTGTGTGTGTGTGTGTCTGTGTGTGTGTGTGTGTGTGTGTGTGTGTACATACTGTCCGTCTTTAAAAAGGTGTGCATTCATGACTGCTCAATATCTGAACTCTTGTCCTGCCCTGTCCTATGGAGTGTCTCTGTACGTGTGTGTGTGTGTGTGTGAGAGAGTGTGTGTGTGAGTGTGTATGTGTGTGAGTGTGTGAGTGTGTGAGTGTGTGTGTGTGCGTGTGTGCGTGCGTGCGTGCGTGCGTGCGTGCGAGTGTGCGTGTGCGTGTGTGTGTGTGTGTGTGTGTGTGTGTATGTGTGTGAGTGTGTGAGTGTGTGTGTGCGTGTGTGCGTGCGTGCGTGCGTGCGTGCGTGCGAGTGTGCGTGTGCGTGTGCGTATGTGTGTGTGTGTGTGTGTGTGTGTGTGTGTGTGTGTGTGTGTCTCTACAGTAAAGATGGCCCACTTACAGTCCAGTTGCCGTGCAGACCTGCATATGAGTAACTGTGTTTGACTACTGCGGTTAGAGAGAGGAGGGGGGGAGGGGGGGCTAGGGAGAGGAGGGGGGGGCTAGAGAGAGAGAGAGAGAGAGAGAGGAGGGGGGAGGGGAGGCTACAGAGAGACAGAGAGACAGAGAGAGAGAGAGAGAGAAAGAGGGGGGGGGCGCTCCATGGCTGAGTGAATCATGGATTGCCGGCCGAGGGCTCAGGGGGGAGGACGCGGTAGGAGCGTGTCTGTAGTAGAGGCAGGGTGAGTTCCCATGATGGACAGGGAGGCAGGGTGAGTTCCCATGATGCACGGGGAGGCAGGGTGAGTTCCCATGATGCACAGGGAGGCAGGGTGAGTTCCCATGATGCACGGGGAGGCAGGGTGAGTTCCCATGATGCACTGGGAGGCAGGGTGAGTTCCCATAATGCACGGGGAGGCAGGGTGAGTTCCCATGATGCACAGGGAGGCAGGGTGAGTTCCCATGATGCACGGGGAGGCAGGGTGAGTTCCCATGATGCACAGGGAGGCAGGGTGAGTTCCCATGATGCACGGGGAGGCAGGGTGAGTTCCCTTGATGCACGGGGAGGCAGGGTGAGTTCCCATGATGCACAGGGAGGCAGGGTGAGTTCCCATGATGCACAGGGAGGCAGGGTGAGTTCCCATGATGCACAGGGAGGCAGGGTGAGTTCCCATGATGCACTGGGGCAGCAGTCGCACCTTAAAGTTGATCAAGTTATTAAGAGTAAAATGTGTTGGCTTTGGTTCCTCAACATTGACATTGCAACATTCAGATACAAAAAAACACAATAATAATAAGTAACGTAAGTTAAAAAAAAACAGTAACCCTACATAACCTACATTTAATACAGTGATGGATTTTACAGTGGCTTCAACAGTGCAAAAATGCTGTGCATGATGAGTATGATGATATGAAATATAGATATATATAACACAACACAGTAAGTGTTCCAGTCGTGTGCAGTATTTATCATAGCGTGTGCTGCCTGTGAGCTGCGTTAAGTTCTGTTCTATTCTAGTGAGCCGCTTAATTATTTATCCAATCCACTTGGGGGAATCTACCCATCATCATCATCATCATCATCATAAAAAATAAAAAATAAAAAAGCAGAGGCATTCTATTCTGCACTATTATTATTTCTGTGATCACATCCCCAATCAACGCCCTCCTCCTCCTCCTCCTCCTCCTCCTCCTCCTCTCTTCCCTCCTCTCCTCCCCAGATGTTTGTTTCTATGGCAACACGGAGACGAGGAGATCGCGATGAGATGACGCCTTCCGCCGCCTCTTGATTCGCCCAGAGAGAGAGAGAGGATGAACAGGACCTCCAGCCTATCGGGGAACACCCTGATCGCGTGTCACTTCCCCCTGCCGCAGCTCTCCCCCTGGCAGCTTCCTGTCCGGTCGCTGTGTGGCGGCGGCGGTGGCGCGGGAGGCGAGAGGGGGAGGGGGGGGCCCCGGGGGGGGGCGGGGGGGGGCGGCTGTGCCCGGCGGGTCTGACCCGGGCTGCCTCCCTCCCCGAGCAGGACGCGCTGCGCCGCGAGGCCTCCGCCTTCCACAGCAGCCTCAGACACGCCAGCAGCAGCTGCTGGAGCCTCAAAGAGGACAGAGGAGAGGAGGAGGAGGGGGGCAGGGGGGACGGGGAGGGGGGCAGCGACAGCAGCGGGAGGTGTGACTCCGCCTCCTCGGAGTCCTCAGAGGAGGCGCCGCCACAGCTGACCGACGCCCAGAGGAAGAAAGAGACGAACAAGAAAGAGAAGAAGAAGAAGAAGAAGAAGGAGAAGGAGCACCTGGGCGGCGGGCCTCCACGCTCCCACAACTCCTTCCTCCCCACGGCCGAGGTGGACGAGGAGGACGAGGAGGACGAGGACAGCGAAGGGGACAACCTGCACAGGTACCACGAGGACTCCTCCTTCGTGTTGCACGGCAACTCCGACTGGGCCGGGAGACGCCGCGCCTCCTCCTCCTCGCACCCTGCATCCTCCTTACCGCCCCACGGCACCCTGGGAAGGGCAGGGCAGGTGGCGGCGCGGGGGGGGAAGACGACGTTGGGCCAAGAGAAGCAGCAGGATAGCAGGGATCTCCGGCTCTCCGATCAACCCGATCGGCTGGACCTTCTGGGGTTAGAATGTCCGCATCTCCACGACGACGACAACAGAGCCGCCGCCGACGCGGCGTTGTCGATGGACTGCGGCGAGAAAGAAGAGGGGTCAGGGGTCGTCGAAGAGAACGGGGTCAAGTGTGGCGGCGGCGGCGGTGAAGGCGAAGGCGTCTGTTTCAGCTACGCGACCCAACCCGAATGTTTCCCAGAATCCTTCTCTGGCGGCCGCCTGGAGAGCGCCAGCGACTCTTCCTGCAACAGCTCTGACGGCGTCCTCGTCAACTTCTGCGCCATCTACAACAGCGGCA
>NC_137689.1:75455182-75470182 GCF_963989245.1 Nansenia antarctica
TAGTGTTCTAGGTAGCAGTGGGGATTACTCACCCAATCCATTGCGTTGTTGCAGTGTTTTGGCTTGACTAGCGAGTTTGTGTTTGTGATTCTCAACAACGTTGAAACGTAGTTCCGTGTTTCAAAAGAAAAGTCAGAACATTTTGATTGGTTGCCGACATGCGGACCAAAAGACTAGAACGTGTCCCATATTACTATGTACATCTAGTCATGCAACAAAACAAATGTGTTGTTTGATGTGTATCGATGTCAGAACCTGTAGTGATTGTACGTTTCAAGTATCAAGTTTTATTGTTACGTCACATTACACAAGTGTAAGTGAGTAAAATTCTTAGGCTTCGGTTCCTGACATTGCAACACAAGACAATAAGGCAACACGCAGAATACAAGATAATAAAAAGTGATAATAGTACAGGACACAAGTGACAAATAAGACAGGATACAGTTAGCACTAAGGTTTGATCTCCTGTATTTAGTTTGTTGTTATTTCTGTTTTTAGCTCTTTTTGCTTTGTTGATTTTAATGTTTTGATATGTGGTTTTAAACTGTCTTGTAATGTGTCCTTGAGAGCCTTGAAAGGCGCCCATAAATAACATGTATTATTATTATTACTAAGATGAGTGATGGTGTCGTGTATTCTTATTGATTATGAATCAAAGAACAGTTAGTTTAAGACAATTTAATCAGTTACAGGCAGGTTTATACATTACATCTGTTCCCCGTGGATCCTGGGCTGCAAGAGAGCGCTCTCTGTCCCTCTCTGCCCGTTCCGCTCCAGAGGGGAGGGGCCAGCGTGCATGTGTGTCCCTGCCCAACCCCCAAAGGTCCCTGCTGGTCATCTGTGTCCCTGCATGCCCTGGCATGTGTGTGTGTCTAAAACATACCACATATTCATACATAGATCATACATACTACAGAAATATACTACACATCCCCCCTCGGACCACCCAGAGGGTGTTCCGAAACTAAACTACCATAAAACAAAAACAAAAACACAAAACCCCACAAAACATCCCAAAATTTTTTTTTTTTTTTAGTTTAAAATAAAATTAAAAATTAAAAAATAAACAACAACAGACAGAAAAACTACACCAACACACAACACAAGAAGCACAATAACACAGACCAACCCAGGACCAGTATTAGGAACCAAAGATATCATAAACAAAAAATAGAAAACAACCAATAATAAAAAGAATTTTGAAAATAACAATCACAATTAAACTAAACACAGTTCATCATGCACAAATCAATACAGAAACTTCCAACGACCGATGTTTTCTTTGTCCTTGAAGCGTCAGGGTCAGAGGTTACTAGCACTTGTACCCAGTTGGAGAACAGCCTTTACCGCTGTCTCAGATTGATAACACTTTCACAGTCAGCAGCTTCCATTTTCGTTGCGCTAGGAACAGAACCTCTTTCCTATCTTTGCATAACCACTACATCACTTCTCAACTGACATCAATCCCATACGATATAGAAATAAACAAACAATACACAAATAATGACATTCAGTTATCATAACACATAATTCCCCAACAGTAAGCACAGGACAAAGGGAATGCATTAATGCATAGATCTTCACCTCAGGTGAGGACTAGTCTTCTGAAAAGTTCATTAACGTGGACTGAGTGACTGATTTTCCAAAAACAGTCAATGAGGCCCTGCCTTCTAAGAAAGTCAAAAATCATGTCTGCTATAATAGGTGCTCCTATCTTGGCAAAGTAAGTTTCCCATGCCCCTAAGACCGTTTCCAGCCATGCTATCATCTGCTGTCCATTCCCGTCGTTCCCTTTGATCTTCTGCTTCACTACCCTATTCATAGTCTTCAATCTTTTCCTAACTGGTCGTCGTCCGTCAGTGTCATTGAGGTTCAGGTAACCGCCTGGTCCACTCCCACGCTGATCAAGGTCTGGGGAGTCGCCCTCAGCATCATCTGAAGCATGGTGCAGGCACTCGCCAGCATCCCCAGTAGCACAGGTGTCCAGGCTTTGGACACTCCCAGGCTGGACCTCCAGACTGTCAGCACTCTCTGCTTCGTTGGTTTCTGGTTCATTGGCATCTGGACAGCTTTCCACTGTCCCCTCGGTTTCAGGCACTGCCGGTAATGTCACTGGCTGTAACACTGGCATTGCCACTGGCTCTGGCAACACCACAGCATCTCCTCGTAGCTCCTCCTTCTCAGGTTCTCTGGGGACCTCGGCACCTGTTGGCACAACATCCTGCCTACTCTGTACATCCACCCCCCTGTCCACCACCCGTGGCCCTATTGGGGTAGGGATATGCCCAGACACCACTGGTGTACCCACTCTGATGTTGTTTCTCCAACAGACCCCACATTGACCTAAAGCATGGTCAATCTGTTCCATCAAATATGGACTCCAAAACCCATATTTCTTGGTGATCTTGCGTCTCACCTCCCCCCTAGCCACATGTGCTAATCCATGAGCTTCCTGTATTAACATGCCTAATAAATCTGAGGGTGCTACAACCAACCCCTCATGATTCCTCCATAGACCTGTGTCATCCTGACTTGCCCCCCTTGCTAGCCAAACGCTCTTGTCTAACGTAGTTACTCTACTCTGTAACATCAATAAATCCTCAAGTGTGACCATGCCCTGTAATTGCTTTTCATGTGTGACCAGAAGACCTTTACCTGCCTTGTCTGCTCCTGTAATGGCTTTGGCTGCATCCTCTGCAGCCCTGTTACCTTGTGTGACATGTGATGAGTCAGACCTGTGTGTGGCACACTTCACTATAGCTAATTCCTTTGGCTTCATCATGGCTTGTAACAGCTTCATGATCTGTGCGTGATGCTGTATAGGCGTACCATCAGTTCTCTTAAAACCCCGCCCCCTCCATACAGCTCCATTAAAATGACAAACATTATGTGCATAGGCAGAGTCGGTGTACACTGTCACTCTCCGTCCGGTTCCCAAGTTGCATGCTTCTGTGAGGGCAATCAATTCAGCCAACTGAGCCGAGCAAGGCTGAGGAACTGCCTCAGCCTGTTCTACAATAAACTTTGAATTTTGTGCTTTAACTAAGGAATACCCAGCGCACAACGTTTCTCCTACCCCGTAACAAGACCCATCAACCCAATATTCTATATCAGCTCCCTTTAAAGGCAAAGCTTGTAGGTCTGTTCTATGCTTAATCACTCTGGCTGTCGATGGAATCTGAACACCGGATGGCACCGTCACCTGACAGTCGTCAGGTGTGCATTTTACTGTACAGTTCAATTGGCATAGAGCATCTCTCCCTAGCAGCCCTGTTGGCGTGTGTTCTGACACAAGTGTTGACAGAGTTGCTCTCTGTCCCTTGTACTCTAAGTCTACAAGCTCAGTTGTAGGAATCAGCTGTTTAATTCCCTCAAATCCGATTGTCTTCACATATTCTCTAGACATAGGGAGGTGCGTGGCGCCTTCAGGCTTCTGTGTCACCACCAGCTGGCACCTCCCACTCGGATCTTCCGGGCACCCCTATAGGCCAGCTGCTGGGCCTCCGTAAGGGTTCATCACTCCTGGAGCAGGTGTAGTAGGGGGCCAATATCCTCCTCCTTGGCTCCCCCCTGCGCCCCCCTGGGGCCTGTTGCAGCAGGCACAGGCTAGATGTCCATTCTGGTCGCATTGGCATGGTTCTAGCATCTCCTTCCCTGCTGCTGTCCATCCCCCTGGTGGTGGTCCTTGGCCAGCCTGTGTGTACATCTGGCATGGAACCGCTTGCACCCCTGGTGGCCCTTGTGGGTATGGATACCCCCCTTGTGGCCCCTGTGGGTAGGACTGGTAAGTAGCAGGATACCCCCCTTGTGGCCCCTGTGAGTAGGACTGGTAAGTAGCAGTCTGCACTCCAGGTGGCTGTTGCTGTGGGGCTAAAGCCTGCACTCCCTCTATGTTCCTCTCGCTTTCAGTCAATTGCAAATGAGTCAATATTCTGAGGGATTCTTCGTCTCGTGCCTTCTGTATCTGAATGTTCTTTCGATATACCTCAACTTGATGAGCTACGTGGTCTATATAAACAGCTTTGTTCATGTGTCGTAGCCCCACCACTTCTGCTAGCTTATCCTTAACTGGGGTAGGAAGCCCTTCTTGTATTTTTTCCCTGATTATGGATTTTTCTAAGGGGTTATCTTCAGCGTCTTTCCCTGTCACACTTCTCCATTGAGAGTGCATACGGGCAATATAACCCCTGGGATTCTCATCCCCCCCCAGTGGCTTCACAATGATATTGTCTGGGTGAATGTGAGTAGGGTAGGTCTCTCTGATTGCTTTCCACAGCCTGCCTCTGTTTGCTGCGAAGAGCTCTGGATCATAAACTGATGTATTGATATATCTATGAAGTCCTGCCTTCATCAATATTTCCTGCATTGTATCCAATCCTGCAATAAAAGCTAAGAGTCTTTTCAGGTCTCCCATCGCGGCCTGCGTTCCTATCAGTATCACGTCGACCTCTCGAGTCCACGAATGTCCTCCCTCTTGAAGAACTGGGAGTTTCTCGATCACTTCAGACAAATCTGTATGATGCCACGGATGATATTCCATCTTGTTACCCCGAATCAGCACTGGACAGTTCTTTAATGTATTTGATGACATTCGGTGACAATCTCCCTCTTTCTCCGGGCGTCTTCTCCCACCTTTCCTTTCGGCTGTGGCTATCCTCTTCCTGACCTGCGCGTTGTAGCCTCCATCTGCATTGTCGTCATCACTTGAGTCTGCACTGCCATCTTCGCTGTCATCTTCCTCGTCACTCCTGTCGTCCCCTTTTCCCCTTGGCTCCTTCTTCTTCTTCTGGGAATGATCCTCCAGTGCCTTAGCATATGGAGGGGGACTGGGGGCAGGACACTGAGCTATTTTCTGTCCCTCTACCTTAAATAGATCTAAAATAGCTAACTCTAACTTGCGTTTCTCTGATCTAATCTTTCCTCTTTGATGTGCTTTGTGCCCATTGATAAGTATTTCCAATGTTGCAATTAATTGTAAATTAATGCTGCCCTCTTTCGGCCACGGCTGTTCAATGTATGCCCAACGGCTATTCCATTTCGTTGACATTTTGCTAATTTCCCTAACAAGAGGATTCATTTTTTCCACTATAGCCATAGGGGATAACGTAGCCAACATTCCACGATGTTCACTAATATCTTTTAACAGCTTCGTGGAATTCGACCCCATTCTACTTGTTCAATATGCTGACAATATTCTATATTAGATAAGGTGTACGCTTCTTACAACCCACCTTATTTTGTCTTGTTTGCTAAACAAATGCTAGTCCAATATAACTGTATTAACCATCCCCACAAAAACCCTGCAACTTCAGAATAACAGACTTGCCTCTTGTGTATGTCAGTGCAGTATTAACTTAAATCTAATCTCTGTGTAAGTACTTTATACTTAAATGTGTTTCCTAATTGTTTATGAATGTGTCACTTAATTACTCATTCAATACTAATTACAGTTCTGGTCAACACAATTATTAAATCACAAAAGCTGGTCACACCTAAGCATTCACCGATCCACAAAAACCCTTTTACTGCTCAACTATCAAATATGTACTATTCTGCTATTCCTTAATCAAACACTGTGGAAATGACCTAACTAAAATAAAAGATGTAAATTACAAATATTAATTATAACCTGTAAAGAAATCGACTTGTTATTTGGAAAAGAATGAATGATTAGTTAGAATTATTAATTACAATCTGTACAGAAATCGACTTGTTAAGTGAAAGGAATGAATGATTAGTTAGAATTATTCATTGACCCTTCATTGATGTAAACCTGTAAAGTCAATTAGCTATTATCAACATATCATTAGATTGTCACAAAACAATTGATCAAAGTTTTGTGAAAACAGAGAAATAAAATGATCTGAATAATTAATTCAATCAATTTGTAATTAATTAAATTAATTAAATTAATGTAATACATTACAATCATTTATAACCATCTATTTATTAATGTATCGGACTGTTTCATCGACCTCAGCTGTATCTCCCTGAGGATTTAGTGTTTTAAAATGTATTGTCGTATTTCGTCCAGCAGGCGGCGCCAAGTAACCGACTTGCGTATCGATTGCGCATGCGCCAGCGCCTCCGTGTAAAAATGGAGTAGGGGAAGGAGGGGCTAGTCTTTGTCCTTCTGGGGGAAAAACCCGCTGTGGACTCCCAGATCAATCTTTACAACATAACATTGCTTAAACTTTAAACTACTTTAAAATACCCCAATGATCAATTCACTATCTCTCTATCTTAAATACTATAGTCTATGTAATGCAACAATCACACGCAACCCCCCTACGTGTCCGAAGCCTAAAGGCCAGAGACAGAAAGCAGGCGGCTCAATTTAACAACCCTTTTGTCCTTGAGAAACCACCGCGTGTTTGTAGCCTGCTTTAAAACAATCTCTTTAACACAACTTGTTTTCATAAACGATTACTTTTCACGACACCGCAATATCAAGATTATTTTTCAATCCAGTTTAACTATCTCATTCAAATATTCTACGTTCACGTTTCCCTCATAAAGATGGCCTCTGTGTGTGTCCTTTAGACTCTCTGACACACTGCAAATGGCGTCTAAATGCAAATGGCGTCTAAACTCCGCTGAAAGTACACTGAATGGCGTCCTTCCAAACAGACAAAAGAGCCTCACATGTTCTCCACTGCTACAATATAAAACAGACTACCGAGTCCACCCACACTCCAACACATAAACACAACCTCACCGAATTTTACACAAACACACACGATATTCCAATACCGTACAAACAAACCTTACCATCAAACACTATTTTTTACAAAAAACGGGCTTCCAAGTCCGGCTCTCACCACCCACCCATCAAAGATTTATGAAAAGTTTGCTTCTATTCCAACAAGATTACCGTTACACAGATTCTTTTGACTATAACTTATCTGAGATTTACAGCCTATTTTAAACACACCAATCGACTAGAGAGAGATTTCTGCAGAAAATCTACCTTCTTCGTCGAATTGAAGAGTCCGCACAATACTGTAAATTAAGTTATTTTATCTCCGTCGCTTGCTCGCCATTTACTGTCGTGTATTCTTATTGATTATGAATCAAAGAACAGTTAGTTTAAGACAATTTAATCAGTTACAGGCAGGTTTATACATTACATCTGTTCCCCGTGGATCCTGGGCTGCAAGAGAGCGCTCTCTGTCCCTCTCTGCCCGTTCCGCTCCAGAGGGGAGGGGCCAGCGTGCATGTGTGTCCCTGCCCAACCCCCAAAGGTCCCTGCTGGTCATCTGTGTCCCTGCATGCCCTGGCATGTGTGTGTGTCTAAAACATACCACATATTCATACATAGATCATACATACTACAGAAATATACTACAATGGCAGTTTTTTTTCTTTTCTTTCTTTCAGCTTGAGGGCTTTAGAGTTCTGGCTGAGTCATCTGTTCAACCAGAAAGGTAAACACCTCCTGTTGAGATTCTCTTCTTAGTACTCTGTTGTTTTATCTGTTGTTGTTTTTATCTCTATTGTTGTTTTATCTTCCTTGTAATCTGTGAAGCACATTGTGTCACATGTTTTGTTTTGTCTGAAATGCGCTATACAAATAAAGTTTGATTCGATTTGATTTGTTAAACGGGAGGTCTGGGTGTAGCGTCTACTTTCTCTTTAATAATCAGATCAAACTATTAAGCATCGCACGATGTCTCACACTTCCTCCCTCTCCTCCCTCTCCTCCCTCTCCCCCCTCTCCTCCTCTCCTCCCTCTCCTCCCTCTGCTCCCTCTCCCCCCTCTCCTCCTCTCCTCCCTCTCCTCCCTCTGCTCCCTCTCCTCCCTCTCCTCCATCTCCTCCCTCTCCTCCTCTCCTCCCTCTCCTCCCTCTCCTCCCTCTCCCCCCTCCCCTCCTCTCCTCCCCCCGCTCCCAGACGTGGTGGCGAGCCACTACCACCCCTGGGGTTTCCTGCCCACCTCGCAGGGGCAGAGCCAGGCGCTGTTCCAGGAGCTGCTGCTCCTCCTGCAGCCGCTGTCCCTGGTGCCCTTTGACCTCAACCTGCTGCTGGAGCCCCGCCTCCTCAGGGACAGACCGCCGGGCTCAGACCACGCCCCTCCTCCCTCCTCAGCAGGCCTCCTCATGACCAGCTGGCCGCCGCTGAGAGGAGGAGGAGGGGGGGAGGGGGAGGGGGAGGGACAGGGGGACAGACAGGGGGAGAGACACAGGGACAGACAGGGGGAGGGACACAGGGACAGACAGGGGGACAGACAGGGGGAGAGACACAGGGACAGACAGGGGGAGAGACAGGGGGAGAGACAGGGGGAGAGACACAGGGACAGACAGGGGGAGAGACAGGGGGAGAGACAGGGGGAGAGACACAGGGACAGACAGGGGGACAGACAGGGGGAGGGACAGGGGGACAGACAGGGGGACAGACAGGGGGAGAGACAGGGGGAGGGACACAGGGACAGACAGGGAGAGGGACACGGGGACAGACAGGGGGAGGGACAGGGGGAGGGACAGGGGGACAGACAGGGGGAGAGACAGGGGGAGGGTCACGGGGACGACAGCCGCAGACTCACAGGTGGCTCACAGCAGGCCGTGCAGCAGGGGCCCTCCCTGGGGTCAAAGGTCATCCAGCAGGACAGGCGATGGGGGCCAGCGAGGGGGGAGGGGCTACAGGAGGCCCGGGGGGAGGGGGGGGATCAGAGACCACGCCTCCAGGACCGTGGTCCCTCCCGGGGGGGGGGGCTTCGTTGGGCTAAGCTGTTCGGAGCAGGGAGGGACCCCCCCATCAGGGACCCCCCCACCAAGGACCCCCCCACCAGGACAACACAACGCTTCAACAGGACACAGGTCAAGAGGTCAGAATAACCCACAGGAATCAACACAACAACAAATCTGTTCCTATGGCGATGTCCTAATGTTCTAATGTTCTAATTCCTTTGTAATAATTCTGTTTTCCGTCTGTTGTTCTGCCTGACAGGAGGCCGTCAGAGTGGCTGCAGCTGAACCGGTCTGAGCTGGGTCTGCTGGTCCAGACGGTCTGGTCCGGGAGGTGGCCCGGGTCCGACCCAGACCACCATCAGACATAGACACTCAGAGTTGGACCTGGGAGGGTCTGCAGGACCAGGGGGGGGGGGGGGGGCTGGTGGAGAGGGAGGGAGGGAGTTGGACTGGTGATCAGAAGGTCATGAGATCAAATCCCCACCTGGGAAACACCACCACTAGTGTGTCCTTGAGTAAGACCTGGGAACACCACCACTAGTGTGTCCTTGAGTAAGACCTGGGAACACCGCCACTAGTGTGTCCTTGAGTAAGACCTGGGAACACCACCACTAGTGTGCCCTTGAGTAAGACCTGGGAACACCACCACTAGTGTGTCCTTGAGTAAGACCTGGGAACACCACCACTAGTGTGTCCTTGAGTAAGACCTGGGGAACACCACCACTAGTGTGCCCTTGAGTAAGACCTGGGAACACCACCACTAGTGTGTCCTTGAGTAAGACCTGGGAACACCACCACTAGTGTGCCCTTGAGTAAGACCTGGGAACACCACCACTAGTGTGTCCTTGAGTAAGACCTGGGAACACCACCACTAGTGTGCCCTTGAGTAAGACCTGGGAACACCACCACTAGTGTGCCCTTGAGTAAGACCTGGGAACACCACCACTAGTGTGTCCTTGAGTAAGACCTGGGAACACCACCACTAGTGTGTCCTTGAGTAAGACCTGGGAACACCACCACTAGTGTGTCCTTGAGTAAGACCTGGGGAACACCACCACTAGTGTGCCCTTGAGTAAGACCTGGGAACACCACCACTAGTGTGTCCTTGAGTAAGACCTGGGAACACCACCACTAGTGTGCCCTTGAGTAAGACCTGGGAACACCGCCACTAGTGTGTCCTTGAGTAAGACCTGGGAACACCACCACTAGTGTGTCCTTGAGTAAGACCTGGGAACACCACTACTAGTGTGTCCTTGAGTAAGACCTGGGAACACCACCACTAGTGTGTCCTTGAGTAAGACCTGGGAACACCACCACTAGTGTGTCCTTGAGTAAGACCTGGGAACACCACCACTAGTGTGTCCTTGAGTAAGGCACTCAGCTCTAAGTTACTCCAGTGAGACTGTCCCTGATATCTCTAATTGTAGGTCGCTTTAGATAAAAAAGCGTCTGCTAGATGGTTAACATGTAAACACAGCACCACATGGAACCCTTCTGTGACAAAAGGACAAAAATTAGAAACAAACTATTACCAAAATCGACGATCGATAATTGATCGATAAGGATCTTGGTCGATCACAAAATAAAACATTTGGTCGATCACAAAAAAAACAAAAAAATTATCGATCGTCGATGCCCACCCCTAAAAAGAACCGACACAACCGCTTGACCCCCCCTGACATCCTGAGTCCACAGTGTTGTGATGACGTCACAGTGTTGTGATGATGTCATAGACGATGTCACGTATTCTAGAACACATGGCTAGACAGAAAGCAGCGAATAAGCACATAATAATAATAAGACCTTTTTGATACAAATGTAATGCGCACAGGTGTTCCACAGGTGTTCCACAGGTGATCCACAGGTGATCCGCAGGTGTTCCACAGGTGATCCAGTAGTGGCCATAGCTGTGATACTGTTACTTGACACCGTGTGGCACAAAAGAAACAAACTTCCTGTGATACTGTATTTGCTAAGTGCTTCGCTAGTCTGTCATGAGTTGCGATTTCTTCTTCTTCTTCTTCTTCTTCTTCTTCTTCTGCGCCTTTCAATCAAACGGTGTTGTTCTGGAAAGAGACGCCTGTCCCGGGGTCATGGACCTGCCTCAGGACGACCTGACCCTCCCTAGACCCCCTCAGAGGAACCAAGGACGTCAGAGGGAGCTGCATGCCTCCGTAGAACCCTGTTCTACTTACAATCAATTAGACCTCCTGCTTTCAAACCCTTCTCTGTCCCTTACCTAACCCTCATCCTCTCCCTTACCTAACCCTCATCCTCTATCCCTTACCTAACCCTCATCCTCTATTCCTTACCTAACCCTCATCCTCTGTCTCTTACCTAACCCTCATCCTCTGTCTCTTACCTAACCCTCATCCTCTGTTCCTTACCTAACCCTCATCCTCTGTTCCTTACCTAACCCTCATCCTCTATCCCTTACCTAACCCTCATCCTCTGTCCCTTACCTAACCCTCATCCTCTGTCTCTTACCTAACCCTCATCCTCTGTTCCTTACCTAACCCTCATCCTCTGTCCCTTACCTAACCCTCATCCTCTGTCTCTTACCTAACCCTCATCCTCTGTCTCTTACCTAACCCTCATCCTCTGTTCCTTACCTAACCCTCATCCTCTGTTCCTTACCTAACCCTCATCCTCTGTTCCTTACCTAACCCTCATCCTCTGTCTCTGTTCCTTACCTAACCCTCATCCTCTGTCCCTTACCTAACCCTCATCCTCTGTTCCTTACCTAACCGTCATCCTCTGTTCCTTACCTAACCCTCATCCTCTGTCCCTTACCTAACCCTCATCCTCTGTTCCTTACCTAACCCTCATCCTCTGTCTCTTACCTAACCCTCATCCTCTATCCCTTACCTAACCCTCATCCTCTGTTCCTTACCTAACCCTCATCCTCTGTCTCTTACCTAACCCTCATCCTCTGTTCCTTACCTAACCCTCATCCTCTATCCCTTACCTAACCCTCATCCTCTGTTCCTTACCTAACCCTCATCCTCTGTCTCTTACCTAACCCTCATCCTCTGTTCCTTACCTAACCCTCATGATGAGGGTTAGGTAAGGAACAGAGGATGAGGGCCTCATCCTCTGTTCCTTACCTAACCCTCATCCTCTGTCCCTTACCTAACCCTCATCCTCTGTTCCTTACCTAACCCTCATCCTCTGTTCCTTACCTAACCCTCATCCTCTGTCTCTTACCTAACCCTCATCCTCTGTTCCTTACCTAACCCTCATCCTCTGTTCCTTACCTAACCCTCATCCTCTGTCTCTTACCTAACCCTCATCCTCTGTCTCTATCCCTTACCTAACCCTCATCCTCTGTCTCTTACCTAACCCTCATCCTCTGTTCCTTACCTAACCCTCATCCTCTGTTCCTTACCTAACCCTCATCCTCTATCCCTTACCTAACCCTCATCCTCTGTTCCTTACCTAACCCTCATCCTCTGTCTCTTACCTCACCCTCATCCTCTGTTCCTTACCTAACCCTCATCCTCTGTTCCTTACCTAACCCTCATCCTCTGTCTCTTACCTAACCCTCATCCTCTGTCCCTTACCTAACCCTCATCCTCTGTCCCTTACCTAACCCTCATCCTCTGTTCCTTACCTAACCCTCATCCTCTGTCTCTTACCTAACCCTCATCCTCTGTTCCTTACCTAACCCTCATCCTCTGTCTCTTACCTAACCCTCATCCTCTGTCTCTTACCTAACCCTCATCCTCTGTCTCTTACCTAACCCTCATCCTCTGTTCCTTACCTAACCCTCATCCTCTGTCTCTCACCTAACCCTCATCCTCTGTTCCTTACCTAACCCTCATCCTCTGTTCCTTACCTAACCCTCATCCTGTCTCTTACCTAACCCTCATCCTCTGTTCCTTACCTAACCCTCATCCTCTGTTCCTTACCTAACCCTCATCCTCTGTTCCTTACCTAACCCTCATCCTGTCTCTTACCTAACCCTCATCCTCTGTTCCTTACCTAACCCTCATCCTCTGTTCCTTACCTAACCCTCATCCTCTGTTCCTTACCTCACCCTCATCCTCTGTCTCTTACCTAACCCTCATCCTCTGTTCCTTACCTAACCCTCATCCTCTGTTCCTTACCTAACCCTCATCCTCTGTTCCTTACCTAACCCTCATCCTCTGTTTCTTACCTAACCCTCATCCTCTGTTCCTTACCTAACCCTCATCCTCTGTCTCTTACCTAACCCTCATCCTCTGTACCTTACCTAACCTTCATCCTCTGTTCCTTACCTAACCCTCATCCTCTGTTCCTTACCTAACCCTCATCCTCTGTTCCTTACCTAACCCTCATCCTCTGTCTCTTACCTAACCCTCATCCTCTGTTCCTTACCTAACCCTCATCCTCTGTTCCTTACCTAACCCTCATCCTCTGTTCCTTACCTAACCCTCATCCTCTGTTTCTTACCTAACCCTCATCCTCTGTCTCTTACCTAACCCTCATCCTCTGTTCCTTACCTAACCCTCATCCTCTGTCTCTTACCTAACCCTCATCCTCTGTTCCTTACCTAACCCTCATCCTCTATTCCTTACCTAACCCTCATCCTCTATCCTTACCTAACCCTCATCCTCTGTCCTTACCTAACCCTCATCCTCTGTTCCTTACCTAACCCTCATCCTCTGTCCTTACCTAACCCTCATCCTCTGTCTCTTAGCTAACCCTCATCCTCTGTTCCTTACCCAACCCTCATCCTCTGTGCAGTGTAATGACATGACAACAACCACAACAAAAAATGCTGGAAGTAGATTCCTTTTTTTACTCGTGCCAAATATACCATGATACCATGATACCATGCACTGCACCACACACTCATGCAGTGGCCTCACCTTAAACAGCGTATTCGCCTTCCAGTTAAACTGGACAGAGTCAGTAATCGGTGGTTGTGATTATTCAAAGTAAACCCTAGCATGGTCCTCTGTGTGCATGTGTAACCATGTATGTTCAAGAAGTCTCTAGGTGCTAATGGACTGCTGTACTGTGTGTGTGTGTGTGTGTGTGTGTGTGTGTGTGTGTGTGTGTGTGTGTGTGTATGTGTGTGGTTGTTACTTAACTGTATCCTAATGCATTGTGTTGTTGTTTTTTTTATGAAAGAAAAGTAGCGTTTTTTTGTAAATAGGTTCGGTAATCCAGTTCTAGGTTTTGTGGAATCCTTTCTGTAAGAGCTCCCATTGGTGGGTGTTCATTTGCACAATATATAAAGCAATCATGTTGTTGTGTTAGTTCTAGGTTTTGTGGAATCCTTTCTGTAAGAGCTCCCATTGGTGGGTGTTCATTTGCACAATATATAAAGCAATCATGTTGTTGTGTTAACAGATAATATTTTAGTAGACCAGTCCAGTATGAAGCTGAAGAGAGGAGGAAAGGTTCAGTTTGTATCTTGTATTTTGTGAAAGGAACGACTAAATGACTACAACAATCTCTGCAATAATATGAAAAGTGATGAAGTATATTGTAACTATGTTGGTCTTTCCTCCCCAACTTTGCTATCCTTCCTCTGCTATCCCAGAATGCCTCTCTTGACTGTATGTGCCATGTGACAATCAATCTCTGCGATAATAAAGATTAACTTATTGATCCCTGGTGTAAGTGATGGCTGGCCTTCAGTTAGAGAGTAGAAGCCCAATCAATCAATCAATCAATCAATCAGTCAATAAATCAATCAGTGGAAGTGTTACTATGTTGAACCCTATAATAAGAGCCCCATTGAAGACCTCCATCTCTTCAGTCTACACCTTAACTGTCCCTCCTGAGACATCTACTACCCCCTGTACTGTCCCTCCTGAGACATCTACTACCCCCTGTACTGTCCCTCCTGAGACATCTACTACCCCCCCTGTACTGTCCCTCCTGAGACATCTACTACCCCCTGTACTGTCCCTCCTGAGACATCTACTACCCCCCTGTACTGTCCCTCCTGAGACATCTACTACCCCCCTGTACTGTCCCTCCTGAGACATCTACTACCCCCTGACCTGTCCCTCCTGAGACATCTACTACCCCCCCTGTACTGTCCCTCCTGAGACATCTACTACCCCCCTGTACTGTCCCTCCTGAGACATCTACTACCCCCTGTACTGTCCCTCCTGAGACATCTACTACCCCCTGTACTGTCCCTCCTGAGACATCTACTAACCCCCTGTACTGTCCCTCCTGAGACATCTACTACCCCCTGTACTGTCCCTCCTGAGACATCTACTAACCCCCTGTACTGTCCCTCCTGAGACATCTACTACCCTCCTGTACTGTCCCCCCTGAGACATCTACTACCCCCCTGTACTGTTTCACC
>NC_137689.1:75477682-75487682 GCF_963989245.1 Nansenia antarctica
AAGAGGTTATGGGGGATGGACCCCCACTTTGATTGAGAATGTTTATTGATTGAGAATGTTTATTTTGGTCCCCTATACAATTCACAATACAGATATAAAAAATGTACACAGTCACAATGCGTAACACCAGGACCAAAAAGGTGTAGGCTGAAGTCATGGCTTATTGCGCCTACCCTTACATGTATTATTATTTTTAAAAAAAAATACGAATGCATAATCAAAACATTGAAACTTTTACAAACAAAATTTCACTTACGCATGTCAACAAAAAGTTCAAAAAATACCAAACAAAAACTATATTTAAACCTCTGTTTTATACTTGTTAATCATCTTATTTTTAAATATATTTTTAAATCCTTTTAGTGTACTACACATTTTCATTTCCTTTTCAAAAGTATTCCATAAGTTAACTCCTTTAACTGTTATACATCTTTGTTTTGCATTTGTTCTAATCTTTGTTTTCATAAACATACATATTCCTCTGAGTTCGTAATTACTCTGTCTAACTTGAAATAGTCTCTGGATACAGTCTGGAAGCATCTTATTTTTTACTTTATACATTACTTGTGCCATTTTGAAGTCCACCAATTCTTTCACTTAAGGCCAGCAAATGGTTCTGGTCTGGCTATGGAGCACTGGGCCTGGGGAAACACAAGCTCGGTCTCTTCCAGGTGTACGTCAGGAGAAAAGAGAGCAATGTGGTCTTTGTGATTGTGTCTGTTGTCTAGCCAATGTCAAGTTTCTAGTAGAGGCAACCGGTTTTCATTGTGCACCAGGTTGAGGTCGTCAAATGTGTTAATCTGCCCTGACAGTCTGACTGATGGTCATAAAAGTAACAATGAATAAAATGTCAGACAAATGATTCCTCTACACACCGTAGACTTATCAGACAAATGATTCCTCTACACCGTAGACTTATCAGACAAATGATTCCTCTACACACCGTAGACTTATCAGACAAATGATTCCTCTACACTGTAGACTTATCAGACAAATGATTCCTCTACACACCGTAGACTTATCAGACAAATGATTCCTCTAGGGTTAGGGTATTCCTCTACACCGTAGACTTGCAACTCGGTGTGAAGTCTGTCTGAAGCCTTGAACCTTTCATCCTGGTTTGGAAAACATACTCAATAAGCATTGTGTGTGTGTGTGTGTGTGTGTGTGTGTGTGTGTGTGTGTGTGTGTGTGTGTGGATACACCATTCATACATAAACAACATTATGTGTCAATACTGTTTGTACCTACAGGAGAGACCCACAGTGTTCATTCAAGTCATGCAACCTCAGCAAATATGTTGTAAGTCAGGACTAAAAACGCATCTTCTTAATATTGCCTTTAAATGACTGTATTATTTTCTAAATGTGTCTTTTAATGTTAGTTGATGAATCTATATATTTTTATATATTGTATATATTTGTACATGTATTTACTTATGCTGTGTGGAAATGTTAAAGCACTTTGAGCTGCAACGTTTTGCAGGAAAAGTGATATACAAATAAAGGTTATTATTATTATTATTATTATTATTATTATTATTATTATTATTATTATTATTATTGTTGTTGTTGTTATTAACAGTGCTGGCCTACAGCGACCCCTGGTGACAGTGAGCAGCATCGCGTTAGTTCTTCCTCAGTCGACCACATTTGCCGGAACCTAACGAACAGCGTTGAGTGACCGCGGAAGTGATTGTGTGTGACACTGTGTGTAGTCTATTGTGTTTGATACAAGGAGGAGGAGGAGGAGGAGGAGAAGGAGGAGAGTTTCCCTCGATCGTCTCCGATCAACAAACAAAGGTCTGCCAGAGGATCCAGCGTTTATGAACACGACACATCGGCACGTTAGGCTGCACAGCTCAGTCAGTGTGCTGGGGTCTGCAGGATGAGTGTTCCAGAGGCCGGTGTAGGTACCGGGTGTGGAGGCAGACGCGTGTGGACCAGGGAGGAGATGTTGGCCGTCATACACGACGTCCCCGAGGATGACTCTGACGGGGGGATGTCAGGGGACGATGAGAGAGATGAAGGGGTGGGTGTCTCTCATCTGGTCTGCATGCTGGATTACTGTTACTGTTATTATGATTATTATTATTATTATGCTGTATTACTGTTATTATTGTTATGCTGTGTTGTGCTGGTGTGATTGTTGTCATAAACAACTCTATAGCCTATAAACTAAAATAGTTTAAGGAGACAATGACAGAAAGGGGCAGTAGAGCAATACGACTGTAAGTTAATGTAGATGACGTGTGTGAGAGAGAGAGAGAGTGAGAGAGTGAGAGAGAGAGAGAGAGACAGAGAGAGAGAGTGAGAGAGTGAGAGAGACAGAGAGAGAGAGTGAGAGAGAGAGAGAGAGAGACAGAGAGAGAGAGTGAGAGACAGAGAGAGAGAGGGGGGGGCTTGTTTGTGGGACCCACTGCCAAGGTGTGTGTATCTGTGTGTGTGTGTGTGTGTGTGTGTGTGTGTGGGAGGGGGGTGGGGGTAGGGGTGTGTGTGTGTGTGGGGGGGGGGAGGGGGGTGGGGGTAGGGGTGTGTGTGTGTGTGGGGGGGGGAGGAAGGTGGGGGTAGGGGTGTGTGTGTGTGGGAGGGGGGGTTGGGGTTTGTGTGTGGGAGGGGGGTGGGGGTAGGGGTGTGTGTGTGTGTGTGTGTGGGACGGGGGGGGTTGTAGGGGTGTGTGTGTGTGTGTGTGTGTGTGTGTGTGTGTGTGTGTAAGTCCCAGTCTACATGATGCATGCACGCAACATGGGGAGCTGTGCGCATTCGTCGACATGTCGTCCCGTGCTGCTGATATCAAGTTGCATCGTATATAGTTTTGCATCTGTGCTGATTAAAACAAAAACAACAACTAATAGTTGGTTCTGTCCCGCAGGTAGGAGGAGGCAACGTGGTTGAATCAGACTCAGATTCAGAATGTGACTCTGACGCGGGCGGCCCAGGTGACGCTACGGACCGCCAGTGTAAGGAGGAGAAGGGCCGAGACGGCACGGTCTGGACCGAACAACCTCCCGGCACCTGCAGGGGCAAGGCCCGACCGGCCAATAGGGTGTCTCCGAGCCCCACGCTCCGCGCCAAGGCGAACATCACGAGTCCGCTGAGCAGCCTGATGTGTCTGATCGACACGGAGATGTGGCAGCAGATGCTGAAGTGCACCCAGGCAGAAGCCGACCGGAATAACGCCGAGATGTTCAACTTGTCCATGGAGGAGCTGAAGGCCTTCGTGGGTCTCCTCTACTACCGAGGGATCATGTTCGCTAAGTCCATGAGAACCGACGACTACTGGTCCACAGAGTTCGGACATTCGGTGTTCAAGGAGACGATGTCTCGCCAGACGTTCAGGAGCGTCATGCGCTACCTCCGCTTCGACGACAAGAACACGCGGGCCTCCCGCCTCCCGGGGGACAAGTTCGCCATGATATCAGAGATCTTTGACAAATTTGTCAAAAACAGTATCGCGTCTTACACGCCCGGTGAGAACATCACCGTGGACGAGCAGCTGTTCCCGACCAAAGCGAAATGCCGTTTCACACAGTACATGGCCAACAAACCGGACAAGTTTGGCATAAAGTTCTGGGTTGCGGTGGACGTGGACAGCAAATACATCCTGAACGCGCATCCCTACCTGGGGAAAGATGAGAGCCGGCCGGCCGGTCCGCGGTCATGTGACTATGTGGTGCTGCGTCTGATGGAGCCGTTCCTGGGCCAAGGGAGAAACGTCACCACAGACACTTACTTCACCTCGTTGCCACTGGCAAACACCCTGTTGGCGAACAAAACCACCATCGTTGGCACGATGAGTAAAACCAGACCGGAGATGCCCCCGTGTACGCGGGCGCAGACGGAAAGGTTCTCCAGCAAGGTGCTGCGGTCCGGCTACGCCTCGCTCACCGTCTACCAGGCGAGGCGGAAGAAGAAGCTCTGCCTCCTCAGCACGCTGCACCAGACGGTCTCCACGGACGACGGCCCGAAGAAACTGCCGGAAACGGTTTCCCACTACAACAGCGCCAAGTCCGCTGTCGACGGGCTGGACCAGATGGCGAGGAGTTACACGGTGAAAGGAGGGACCCGCCGTTGGCCCGTAGCCGTGTTCTACAACATCTTAGACCTGGCCGCGATCAACGCACACATTCTGTACAGGCAGTGCACGGACGTCAAGATAAGCAGGAGGAGGTTTATCCACGAGCTGGCGAGGGATCTGTGCGCGCCTCTGAGGATAGCCAGGCTGGCGCTGGCGGCCGCGGCGCCGGTGGCACATAGACGACCTCAGCCTCTCACCCCCTCCCCGCCCCCGTCCCCCCCCCTGCCTGTGAAAAGGAAGAAGTGTCAGGTCGGCAGGTGTAAAGGGAACAAGACGTGTGACGTCTGCGTGTCGTGTAGGCGGCTGGTCTGTGGCAAATGCGCCAAGCCGACAAAGTTTTGCTTGGAATGCTGACTGTCCTCTGGCTAGGAGGTGTGTAGGGTTAGGGGGGTTAATAGAGTATTGAGTGCTATTGAGAGAAACGTTTAGTTCATTCTATGTGGCCAAAATCAACTAAGTAATGTTTGAAAACTAGTCTACAAATATCCTTTAGAAGAGAAGGTTATATCTCCTGCCTCTCCTCTCCTCTCCTGTCTGTCTCTCCTGTCTGTCTCTCCTGTCTGTCTCTCCTGTCTGTCTCTCCTCTCCTCCTGTCTGTCTCTCCTCTCCTGTCTGTCTGTCTGTCTCTCCTGTCTGTCTCTCCTGTCTGTCTCTCCTGTCTGTCTCTCCTCTCCTGTCTGTCTGTCTCTCCTCTCCTGTCTGTCTGTCCTCTCCTGTCTGTCTCTCCTCTCCTGTCTGTCTCTCCTCTCCTGTCTGTCTGTCTCTCCTCTCCTGTCTGTCTGTCCTCCTGTCTGTCTGTCTCTCCTCTCCTGTCTGTCTCTCCTCTCCTGTCTGTCTGTCTCTCCTCTCCTGTCTGTCTCTCCTGTCTGTCTGTCTCTCCTGGCCTGTCTGTCTCTCCTGTCTGTCTACCTGACAGCGTTCACACCCTCAGAGTGTATTTACTAGTAACTAGGGATGTCCCGATCCGATACTGATATCGGATATCGCCGCGATATTGGTCCTGAATGCTGGATCGCAGATCGGACCAGAAAAAAAAGGCTCCGATCCGCGTGCCCGATCTGGCGTGTCACTCAAGTGACGACAACAGTAGTAGCCAGTGGTCACGTGCATGACCAGGGCTCGATAGTGCGACTGTTTTGGTTTTCATTTGCGAGTGAATATATTTCTGTGCGACTTGGAAATACATTCAATCGCACCAGTGCGACTAAGAGACAGTTGAACTACTGTCATGCGCAGTCAAACTTATGTGTATAAGCGATGAGGGAATTAAAACAGTGAACAGAAACGCGTGAGTCCTATATGCGCTTAAAATGCGCATAAGCTCTCATAGTTCGTAGCGCTGTGTGCTTCCGGTTTCATTACAAAGAGGTTAACCCTATGTGCCTGACGTCTAACAACATTCAAATGACTCTAACTTCGTCATCTTTTTTCGGATTTCAATGTATGACACATCATTTGAAAGCTTATGATCCGTAGTTCCAATCCACAACACGTCGCATTTGTTGCTTTAATAAAGTCTGGCAGTCTTTAATTTAACTGTTGTTGGTGTGGACTATAAGGGGAGGTATTTGTTATTATTCAGGGGTCAAAAAATGTATACAAATATCGGATCGGTATCGGTATCGCAGATACCCGAAGCCCAGGTATCGGTATCGGTAGTGAAAAAGTGGGATCGGGACATCCCTACTAGTAACCATGTCGTCATTTTCTTTCTACATTTGACCACTTTATCATTTTATTACCTTATTACCTTATTCTACTTTTTTATATTCATTACCTTACTTACTTTTTACTTGGAAGAATTGGCGTGAACATAAGCAGAAGCGTGGCAGTTTATTTTGGAGCACAAACGTACCGAGATGTTGAAATAAGACTTGACAAAGGCTCATCAGAACCCGCCTGTCCTGATGACATTGATGTCTCCCCCTCCCCCAAGTATTTGCAAGTAAATAAAAATGTAACTTGAATTATCTGTCTCTCTGTCTGTGTTCGTTTGATATGTACTAGGGGTGCAACGGTTCTCGGTTGCGGTTCAATACACTAGTGAACTGTGGCGGTTTTCGGTTACTCCTGTTTCATTCAAAGTCGGATGTTTGTTCATTGCGAGCGGAGTTGAGAACATGGCAACAGTTTGAGGAAGCCCTGGGTTGCTACAAATCTGCGTTGTGGGGTCGTTCATTCTGGTTTTGGCATTGAATACGGTGATGAGGGAATGAAAACAGTGAACAGAAACGCGTGTCGCAGAAATGCTTCACGCGTGTCGTGTATATGCGCTTAAAATGCGCATAATGGGCTACAGCTGGTACAGCTCTCATAGCTAAAGTGCATTTTTACTTTCATGTCTTCCTCTCCTATTATATACTAGCCTAGTCCTCAAGCCTAAGAGGCACTTTTTTTGTGACGCCAGCTGGTGAAACCGTAAACCACTCGCGTGAAACGGCTACATGTATACTTTGTGGAATGGGTTCAGTGTTATTGTTTGCGGCTAACGGTAAGTGATACATGGCTTGTAAACATGCTTTAATTTTAGGACGTGTTCAAAAGCAAGGACTGTGTAATTATGTGTAGTTATGTGTTTTTAGCATGTTGATGTTCTATTAGCATGTTGTGATGTTATTAAAATACAGTTAGACCTTTGTAGCGCTGCGCTTTGTTAGCCGCTAGCTGTTCGCAGCGTTTGCTTCCGGTTTCAATGACAGCCAGTTTAACCCTATATGTGCCTGACGTCTAACAACATTCAAATGACTCTAACGTCAATTACACAATGAATGTATGACACATCATTTGAAAGCTTATGATCTGTAGTTCCAATCAACAACAAGTCACATTTGAAAGTGTTTATGTAATTCTTTTACATTTGAAAGTGTTTTTTGTTTATATAAATGTATATTATATAAAGTCATTTTCTGGAATGTGTCTAAATGTTAAAGTTCCATAAGTATAAGCAAAATAAAGTAAAGTAACAGTTTGTAAATAAATAGTAGCATTTAAATAAGAAAAAAACACGTACCGAAACCGAACCGTGACCCAAAAACCGAGGTTCATACCGAACCGTGGGCCAACTGAACCGTTGCACCCTAACGTGTAGTATAGTTTAGTGTATTATTATCATTGCTGCTGCGAGGTCAACACAACAATTGTATTGTCTCTCCTCCTTGTAACTGTGAATTCATATTCGTATTTTTATACACATGCGCTTCAGTATTCACATCGTCTCCGCCAACATCTGTAAACGTGAAGTAAATGAAAATGAAACTAGTTTTATCCTGATGTGATTTTTGAAAATGTAAGGATACTGGGTGGTCGAACGCACATATCTAGGAAAAGTCATGAAAGGAGGGTCTTGAAATGCAAAGATAGAATAATTTTTACTCACTTAGACAAATGACCCACGGCTGTTCTACTGTTAGAAATGGGCCTTTGGGGAAACCCTGGATGTGATCATGTGACCTCACCTCAAACCCTGGATGTGATCATGTGACCTCACCTCAAACGTCTGGAGTTTTCAGTCTGGTCATTTCCTTTGTTGTAATTTCAGTGTCTCTGTGTCGTACTCGTTACGTTTCTGCTTCTACCTGCACACTGTACACAGTGTGTACCTGGACACTGAGGTCATCAAAACAAACACTCAGAATCAGTCAGAATCGCTTTCATCACATCTGACTGTACTAATACACATGATCACATCTCACTGTACAACTACACAAGAGTCCAATTCTTTGACTTTGGTTCCTCTACATTGACATTGCAGCATTCAGATACAAAAACCACAATAATAATAATAATAAGTTGTGTAGCAAGTAAAATAAGTATCCCTACATTGACTAATAAAGTGATGGATTTTAGCCTACAGTGGTTTCAATAGTACAAATAGAGAGATAGAATGCAAGATAGGATGATATGAAATGCAATATAACACAACTCAGTACGGTAGTGAGTTGGTCCACTGGTAGACCCATGATCCAGTAGTGTGCAGTAGTTATACACTGTAATATGACATAACCATCTGTCCTAGTTAAAGTGGCAGCCTGTAACCCGCTTTAATGAACTGGTTTAACGTACAAGTGTCATGTTCCAGAGGTGAATGACAGCCCATGATGAGGCTGTCCTCCTGTATGAAGAGCTGCTGTGTACCCGACTATTAACTGGTTTAACCTAAACGTGTCCTGTCCTACATTAGTGACTGACAGCATGATATGATGGAGGAGAGTAAACTATGTTCACACTCAGGAGGAGCGCAGGGGGAGAGACAGGCTCTGACATTTGAGTGTGAACGTCTGACTTAATGTCTCTCTCTGCTCTGGACTGACTTAATGTCTCTCTCTGCTCTGGAACTGTGAACACGTGAGGTGAACTTTAACTTCACTAGTCAGTTGAGAGCTGGAATGTTCCGTAGATGCTATCAGCACACAGGCAAGGCTTCTCTACACGTTTTAAGATGTCCAACTCTAACTTGCTTCTTCTTTTTCAGAAGAAATCTTGGCGTTGGGACCTGCTCATTGGCTACCCTATATATAGTATACATGAATGTGTGTGTGTGTGTGTGTGTGTGTGTGTGTGTGTGTGCGTGTGTGTGTGTATACAATACACACACACACACACACACACATTCATGTAATTCTAATGTATTATCTCCATTATCCATTTTAACATGGTTGTGAGTTTATCACAGACAGAAAGGGATTGTTGCTTCCCAGGAACAGTCTGGTTGCCCTCCAGAGGTTTCCTCCTCCTGTAAACTAGGCTGGTTAATAACAGCGTAGTTTCTGTTGACACACAGGGTAGTAATCTGGCCCTGTCACGGCTTGCCCACCACATACCTGACTTTTATGATGTTTGTTGGAGTGTTGAGGAGGGGGGGGGGGTTAGGTAAGGTGTGCAGGGTGAGGTGAGTCATTCAGAGTCATACAGAGTACAGTGACAGGAAAGAGCAAGTCTTCACAAACAAGACACACACACACACACGACACACACACACACGACACACACACACACACACACACACACACACACAGCCCGGGCCGGGGTGATTGATGGGGAGAGGTGTGGTGTAAGAATGTAGGTGGAACGCTAGCGGAGGGATGTTTTGAATTCTGCAGCGAGAACGCAACTGTAGTTAGTCACCGTCTGAGGTTCTCTAAACAACCACCTTCCCGTCTCCCTCTCTTTCTCCACACCGAGGACGAGGGAGAGAGAGAGAGAGAGAAAGAGTCTCCGTCGGTGTCGGGTTTGAGGAGGTTTCAGAATCGGAGATGAACTTGTACAGGAGCTTCGGGGACCTTCTGGAGACGTGGGTGACTGAGGGGGGGGTGCCCGGCTTAGAGCCACAGTCGGAGGGACTTGCGTCGCCAGACAGAAGCTACGGACACTCAGGTATGTTCCCAGGAGGGGCCGCGGCGCTCCACCCCGACCCTGACCCTGCTGGCATGCTGCTGCTGCCTGCGCGCTCGGAGTCGGAGGACTCCGGGGTGGAGATGATGGCCACCGTCCTGGGGGAGGACGGACTCCCCTCCTCCTCCTCCCCCCCTCCGCCGCTCTCTCCTGTCCTGCCCTCCTCCTCCCCCTCCTTCTCCTTTTCCTCCCTGTCCTCCTCCACCGTCGTCGGGCCTCGGAGAGCCACGGACATCCACCTGCGGGTGGAGCAGGCGCTGTGCAGGGCGGCCCGGGGGGACGGGGGCAGGGGGGGCAGCCTGGGGAGGACCACCACGCCCCCCCGGTGGAGCCCCGGAGGAGGAGACTCTGTACCCCCCCGACAACGCTGTCACACGGCCTCCGCCACCGCCGTGACCTCACAGCAGCAGCAGCAGGCAGGAAGCTACGCCCACCACAACGGAGGTCAGAGGTCGCGGAGCCTGACCAGGACGGTCCTCCGGAGCGCGTCCGTCCCTCAGCAGGACTCCTCCTCCTCCTCGCCGCAGCACAG
>NC_137689.1:75500182-75510182 GCF_963989245.1 Nansenia antarctica
ATAAACATATATATACCCTGCCTGTATAATCTATAAACATATATATACCCTGCCTGTATAATCTATAAACATATATATACCCTGTCTGTATAATCTATAAACATATATATACCCTGCCTGTATAATCTATAAACATATATATACCCTGCCTGTATAATCTATAAACATATATATATACCCTGCCTGTATAATCTATAAACATATACCCTGTCTGTATAATCTATAAACATATATATACCCTGTCTGTATAATCTATAAACATATATATATATACCCTGCCTGTATAATCTATAAACATATATATATATACCCTGACTGTATAATCTATAAACATATACAGTGTTTCCTCCAGGAATTCTTTCAATGGTGGCGGGTGGGCGTGACCGCCACCAGCGCGATTTTTTTCGCGTGCACGCGCATGAAACGCGCACGCGCGCTCAAAACAACGTTTTTTTTTTTTTTTTTTTTTCCCTAATCACAGCCAAAACTAGAGGATGGCCAAAAAAAAGAAAAAATGAATATACAGAATATAAACTTGTGACTGACAGTCACATACACACACAAAGATCATCAGCTATAATATAATACGAAGTAGGCCTACATGAGCACAAAAGCGGCTAACGTTACTGATTAACTGTTTACTGTAGTGCAGAGAGATGGTAGTCGTAGGCGGCGTATCAAATGACAAAGCTAAACGTTTAATGAAGGACATGAACGATTGTCAACAACACACTCAAGCAGTAAATAGAACAGTCTAAACAACTTGGGTACTACGGACGGAACAATAGTCTCAACCTATAGTTCCGTGCGTGAATTATGTCAACCCACCACATTACAGAAGTAAAATCACAGTCAGATGGAGCATTCGGTAAACAGCTGAGTATCAGCTGAGTTAAAGAAAACAAACTCTTACCTTTGATGAGACCCACATGAGCCCTGTTTTCCCGTACTTCTCCCGTGTGTCTCTTATTGTCCAAATGTTCCCTGAATTTTAGCTGCATGTTTTTCCAGCATGTAATTCCGTTGTCAATAAAAAAATCGTCTCCCCTTCTTTTCCCCTTGACAATACTGTGTCGTTGCTAAAGTGACGGCACATAAGAATCGTTTTTTGACTTGCAAATGTCTGCTAACGTAGCACTTGAAACTGGCGCCGTTCTCTGGACTGCAGCTGCTCCCGCGTTAGCATTAGCATCCATCTTTTCTTCTCCCTTCTCACCGTCACGAGCTCAAATGACACTTGTCGGCTGATCTAACTCTTAACACTCACTTACAGGACTTCTGACACCATGTCGTGTTATTCTATTAAACATACACGTGAGTCCTTCTGTATTTCAATGTAAGTGTCTTTATTTTAACTCGCTCTGTAAGCTCTACAATACCGGTCTCTTGTTGTCTCGTCGTAACCTGCCCACCTGACCTGGGGGGTATTCCATCAACGTCGCTAAAGGAAAATCCTGGCTTATTTTTGATAACTCTCGCGAGACCTATCAGAATATGCCTGGATATTTGTAAGAACTCTCGCGAGATTTATCAGACTAAACCTGGATTTTCCCTTTAGCGATGTTGATGGAATACCCCCCGGATGTCACTACGGTGGCCTGTACACAATAACAATAATACCACAGTTCACATTTAGACCAATCAGGAGCCCTTGTGTCACGTCGTCAACTGAATGTCATTAATCTGATTTTGGATCAGCGGTTAGAGAGAGATGGGCGTGGATTTAGGTGCACTTTTAGTCAAGAGAACTTTTTTTTTTTTTTTTTTTTGTGGACTGAATCAATTCGTGGCGGAGGAAATTCCATCGTGGCGGCCCGCCACCAATAAATGCATGTAGAGGAAACACTGATATATATACCCTGCCTGTATAATCTATAAACATATTGTTTTGCTCTTGCAGCCAGCAGCATTCATCCTGGAAGGAGTCCAGCTACTGGCTGGGTCAGCTGTTCAAGAAGAGACGGAGGAGGACTGTTCCAGAATGACAGGATGGAATGTTCTAGAATCATGAAGGGAACTCTTACAGAATGTTCTACAATCAGAAGAACTGTTCCAGAATGACAGGATGGAATATTCTAGAATCACAAAAAACGCTTCCAGAATGACAGGACAGAATGTTCTGGAAGGGTTCCAGCCCAGGACAGCAGAAAGCAGAAAGCACTTCCTCACCTGTCTGCTGACTCAGGCTGCTGCAGCTCTGCTGGGTCCCTCTAACTGTCTAAATTATTATTTATTGTCTGTTACATTTTCAATATCATTATCTGCTACTTATTTATACCCTATACTTTATTATATATTGTATATTATATATATATTATTACTTGTGTACATTGGTATTACTGACAATTGCTAATTATTTGGTGCCCATCAAATAGCTGTAGCTAGCTATAGTCTTACTGTGATTGCTTCCTTGTTCATTAAAGCCAGTGGAATGCACCTCTCCCACAATGCACCTCACCCACATGTCTCTGTGTAATGCACAGTATAGTATGATATATCATGATGTAATATAGTAAGCGTCACAAAGAAAAACTTAGTATAGTATGACTACATCATACTATACTATATCATCCTATACTATGTTCTTTTTTTGTCATCATAATATATCATACTATACTATATAATACTACAACATACTATATTATATATCATATTATGAATGTGTGTGTCCATGTGCTTTTGTATTACAATAAAGGAAACAAATTATTAAGTGAAAAAAAAGAACATAGTATGATATATTATATCTTTTTATTTATTTTTTCACTTTATTTATTTTTACCTGAGTATGCTAATAATATATCATATCATACTATATCATACTATCATATTATGGGGTAAATAAAGAATAAAAAGATATAATATATCATACTGTTTTTTTTTTTTTTTTTGTATAATAGTATGGTATAGTATAGTATGATATATGTGACAGGGCATGGTTAAAAAGTCCTCAACTAGGGCAAAATCTTTTTTCTGTTTTTTCCGGATTATGAAATGGTAGATTGTAAGCTTTAAAATGACGTGTCATACATTGAAATATGAAACAAGTTGAATAAGTCATGGATAGTTTAATGTTGATACCCCCTGAACCACCGTACTGAGATATCCAGATATCCAAGTCTTCAGAGACGTTTTGAAACCTAGGATATAAAGAGAAACCTAGGATAGAGAGGGAAACCTAGGATATAAAGAGAAACCTAGGATATAAAGGGAAACCTAGGATAGAAAGATAAACCTAGGATATAAAGAGAAACCTAGGATAGAGAGGGAAACCTAGGATAGAGAGGGAAACCTAGGATATAAAGAGAAACCTAGGATATAAAGGGAAACCTAGGATAGAGAGGGAATTCTAGGATATAAAGGGAAACCTAGGATAGAGAGAGAAACCTAGGATAGAGAGAGAAACCTAGGATATAAAGAGAAACCTAGGATATAAAGAGAAACCTAGGATAGAGAGAGAAACCTAGGATAGAGAGAGAAACCTAGGATATAAAGAGAAACCTAGGATATAAAGGGAAACCTAGGATAGAGAGAGAAACCTAGGATAGAGAGAGAAACCTAGGATAGAGAGAGAAACCTAGGATATAAAGAGAAACCTAGGATATAAAGAGAAACCTAGGATAGAGAGAGAAACCTAGGATATAAAGAGAAACCTAGGATATAAAGAGAAACCTAGGATATAGAGGGAAACCTAGGATAGAGAGGGAAACCTAGGATAGAGAGGGAAACCTAGGATATAAAGAGAAACCTAGGATATAAAGAGAAACCTAGGATATAGAGGGAAACCTAGGATAGAGAGGGAAACCTAGGATATAAAGAGAAACCTAGGATATAGAGGGAAACCTAGGATATAAAGGGAAACCTAGGATATAAAGAGAAACCTAGGATATAAAGGGAAACCTAGGATAGAGAAACCTAGGTTAGAGAAACCTAGGATATAAAGAGAAACCTAGGATATAAAGAGAAACCTAGGATATAAAGGGAAACCTAGGATATAAAGAGAAATCTAGGATATAAAGAGAAACCTAGGATATAAAGAGAAACCTAGGATATAAAGGGAAACCTAGGATATAGAGGGAAACCTAGGATAGAGAGGGAAACCTAGGATATAAAGAGAAACCTAGGATATAAAGAGAAACCTAGGATATAAAGGGAAACCTAGGATATAAAGAGAAACCTAGGATATAAAGGGAAACCTAGGATATAAAAGGAAACCCAGGATATAAAGGAAACCCAGGATATAAAGAGAAACCTAGGATATAAAGAGAAACCTAGGATATAAAGGGAAATCTAGGATATAAAGAGAAACCTAGGATATAAAGAGAAACCTAGGATATAAAGAGAAACCTAGGATAGAGAGAGAAACCTAGGATATAAATGTAAACCTAGGATATAAATGTAAACCTAGGATATAAAGAGAAACCTAGGATATAAAGAGAAACCTAGGATATAAAGAGAAACCTAGGATAGAGAGAGAAACCTAGGATATAAATGTAAACCTAGGATATAAATGTAAACCTAGGATATAAAGAGAAACCTAGGATATAAAGAGAACCCTAGGATATAGAGAAACCTAGGATAGAGAGAAACCTAGGATATAAATGTAAACCTAGGATATAAAGAGAAACCTAGGATATAGAGGGAAACCTAGGATATAAAGAGAAACCTAGGATATAAAGGGAAACCTAGGATATAAAGAGAAACCTAGGATATAGAGAGAAACCTAGGATAGAGAGAAACCTAGGATATAAATGTAAACCTAGGATATAAAGAGAAACCTAGGATATAAAGGGAAACCTAGGATATAAAGAGAAACCTAGGATAGAGTGGGAAACCTAGGATAGAGTGGGAAACCTAGGATATAAAGGGAAACCTAGGATATAAAGAGAAACCTAGGATATAAAGAGAAACCTAGGATATAAAGGGAAACCTAGGATATAAAGAGAAACCTAGGATATAAAGAGAAACCTAGGATAGAGTGGGAAACCTAGGATATAAAGGGAAACCTAGGATAGAGTGGGAAACCTAGGATATAAAGGGAAACCTAGGATAGAGAGGGAAACCTAGGATATAAAGGGAAACCTAGGATATAAAGAGAAACCTAGGATAGAGAAACCTAGGATATAGAGAAACCCAGGATATAAAGAGAAACCTAGGATATAAAGAGAAACCTAGGATATAAAGAGAAACCTAGGATATACATGTAAACCTAGGATATACATGTAAACCTAGGATATAAAGAGAAACCTAGGATATACATGTAAACCTAGGATATAAAGAGAAACCAAGGATATAAAGAGAAACCTAGGATATAAAGAGAAACCTAGATTATAAAGGGAAACCTAGGATATAAAGAGAAACCTAGATTATAAAGGGAAACCTAGGATATAAAGAGAAACCTAGGATAGAGAGGGAATGTCTACACATCGACATAGAGTCAGTTCAGACCACAACAGGGTTGGTTTTATCATTTGTTTATTCGTTATTCACCTAGGTTGAGGGCTGGCCCTTACCCGGGCGTTCCCATGTAAAGAGATGTCAATGACAAACACATCCGAACACGAGAGAGAGGGTGAACAGTAGAGTAGATTCAGTCCATACATAAAATACATTTATTTGCTATTTTTCTCCCTGTCTTCGTCTTTGCAAACCGCGAGTGTCCTTCACAATGTCCGTCCGACTCAGACAGCGTCCCGTCTGTGCTATTAAATATATAGATACATCTGTGTGGCCGTTTTTATGTACGTGAGAGATGGGGGGGGAGAGAAGAGAGGGTTCAGGAGATGATAGAGTTCAAAGGTCAAAAGGTGGCGCGTGTGGGTAGGGGGCAGTGTGGGTTCAAGGGTCATGCCAGTGTGGCTCCTCCTCCTCCTCCTCCTCTTCCTCCTCCTCCTGCCCTCACCCTCACATGATGCCACAGGACGCCAGGGGGTTGGCGATCTGGCAGGTGCACGCCGACTGGCAGTACTGGCGTACCGTCTGGTAGCAGCTGCGATCGGCCTCCCCGCCCCAGCCGACCGGCCCGTTGGGGTCGTTGGGCAGGCGCGCCAGGATGCTGGTGTTGATGGCGAGCGCCGCCAGCCCGTAGTCGGTGAACAGGACCGTCTCGCGCCGGCAGGTGGGGCAGGAGATGAACTTGTACTTGGGGCAGGACTCGTACAGGATCTGCAGACACTCCTCGCACACCGAGTGCAGGCAGGAGAGGATGCGCGGACGCTTGCCCGCAAAGTTGTAGGTGTGGCCGCAGGTGGGGCAGTCCAGGGGCTCGCAGGGCATCACGGGGCCGCACCCCCCCCCGCCCCCGCCCCCCACCCCCGCGGAGGAGGAGGTGGAGGAGGAGGAGGCGGAGGAGGAGGAGACTGAGGAGGAGCGCAGCACGTACTGGTTGACGATCACGTCGTCCATCTTGTAGTGGAACTGGTGGTAGCAGATCTCGGCCGCCGCCACCACGCTGGCCTTCCTCTGGGACATGAAGCCCCCCCCGCCGTGCTCCCTGCGCCCCGCCCTGGGGGAGGAGGAGAGGGAAGCCGAGCCCCCCCCTCCCCCTCCTCCTCCCCCGCCACCAGTCAGCTCCAGGGCCAGGTCGCTGCAGGCCTGGTTGACGATGATCTCGCCCCCCTCCCCCCCGCCTCCCCCTCCTCCTCCTCCCCCGCCGTCCCAGGCCACGCGGGGGGGCGGGGCGTAGCGGGGCTGGGGGGTTACGGGGCACTTCTCCCGGGGGAACTTCTCTGATTGGATGATCTTCACGGTATCCATGGGGATGGTCACGGCCTGGCGCCGCAGGCAGGACATCCGCTCGCTTGGGTGTGTGTGTGTGTGTGTGTGTGTGTGTGTGTTGGAAGAGAGAGGGGCTGAGCTGAGGCTGGAGTCAGCGGTGTTCACCCCCGGGCCTGGGCCTTGGGTGGGTGGAGGCTCCTGGGCCTTGGGTGGGTGGGGGCTCCTGGGCCTTGGGTGGGTGGGACTCCTGGGCCTTGGGTGGGTGGGGGCTCCGGGGCCTTGGGTGGGTGGAGGCTCCTGGGCCTTGGGTGGGTGGGTGGGGGCTCCTGGGCCTTGGGTGGGTGGAGGCTCCTGGGCCTTGGGTGGGTGGGGGCTCCGGGGCCTTGGGTGGGTGGAGGCTCCTGGGCCTTGGGTGGGTGGGTGGGGGCTCCTGGGCCTTGGGTGGGTGGGAGGCTCCTGGGCCTTGGGTGGGTGGGGGCTCCGGGGCCTTGGGTGGGTGGAGGCTCCGGGGCCTTGGGTGGGTGGAGGCTCCTGGGCCTTGGGTGGGTGGAGGCTCCTGGGCCTTGGGTGGGTGGGGGCTCCGGGGCCTTGGGTGGGTGGAGGCTCCGGGGCCTTGGGTGGGTGGGAGGCTCCTGGGCCTTGGGTGGGTGGAGGCTCCGGGGCCTTGGGGTGGGTGGGGGGCCCCTGGGCCGTAGGGCCTGGGGTGTCAGGCAGGCTGGGTGGGGGTCCTGGGCCTTGGGTGGGTGGGTGGAGGCTCCGGGGCCTTGGGTGGGTGGGAGGCTCCTGGGCCTTGGGTGGGTGGGAGGCTCCTGGGCCTTGGGTGGGTGGAGGCTCCTGGGCCTTGGGTGGGTGGAGGCTCCTGGGCCTTGGGTGGGTGGAGGCTCCTGGGCCTTGGGTGGGTGGAGGCTCCTGGGCCTTGGGTGGATGGAGGCTCCTGGGCCTTGGGTGGAGGCTCCGGGGCCTTGGGTGGGTGGGACTCCTGGGCCTTGGATGGGTGGGGGCTCCTGGGCCTTGGGTGGGTGGGGGCTCCTGGGCTGTAGGGCCTGGGGTGTCAGGCAGGCTGGGTGGGGGTCCTGGGGTGTCAGGGTGGGCTCTGCAGTGGGTGTCTGGGGGGGTCAGTCAGCCATTGGACGGGACGTGGGGGCGGATGGTTCTGTCCATGGTTCCCTCCTCTCTCTCTCTTCCCTGTCGGTGGTGGTGGTGGGGGGGCCGGGGGGGTTAGGGTACCAGAGCACCAGGACCTGGAGCAGTCCACCAGGCAACCAGGAAGTCAACCAGTCAACCAGTCAACCAGGTAACCAGGTAACCAGCAGTCAGCCAGTCAACCAGAAGTCCAGAAGTCCAGAAGTTCCTTTAAGACGTCAACTCTGTCTCTCTCTGACAGAAGCTACTGACGACGTTGAACACAGGAAGACACAACAACAGTCCAGCTTAGTGCAGCTTGGTCAGTCCAGTTACAACACAAGTTATTTGTAGTTTCTACTGACAAACACTGACCACCGTCAGTGCAGTCTGTTATGTAACAGGGATACTATGTGTAGATATGGATATTCATACGACACAATTACAGTGGTAAACCGACAGACAGGACTTTTTTTTTAACCCTTCAGCACAAATAAGATATGTTGTTCTCAGTGATAACACCAATAAATACTCTTCTACTGTATGTACATAGATGCCTCACATACCTGTTTACACATACGAAACAGAGATTAGACGATGTCCACGCTCACTAGACAGAGTGCTCAGAGTTCTCAGGCTGTTCGGCTCAGTTCAGTTCAGTGAGAAGGCTGTGGTCTTACGTTAGCTCCTGGGGAAACTGGCGCAAACACCTTCTTTTTTTCTTTTAGGTGGCTGTTGTTGAAACCAGCCTTTCCTTCCTGTTTCTAGCGAAGGCCGTGGTCTGCCGTTGTGTGTGTGTGTGTAAGCGTGTGAGTGTGTGTGAGAGAGAGAGAGAGAGGACAGCCTGCAGTCTCTCTGCTCTTGGTCCGATATAACGAGGCGTTGCGACCCCCGACCCCTGCAAGTCCTCTGATAAGAAAGAGGTCTTTTTTAGGAGGTGTTTCCAGAATGTTCCACAATGTTCCAGAGGCTAATGGAAGGCTCTGGGAGTGTCTCCCACTGATCCAAACTCCTCTCTACTCCTGAATTCCTCACAGAGGGGGTGCCGGAGACTCCTTCTCCTTCAAAGGGAGTCTGCCTCCCACACTCAGCTGGGAGACCGGCCGACCGTGGACGGCTCTGATAGGACCTCAGACTAGTGGGGCGACTTCTGTCCTTCTGTCTGCCGCAGAGACCTGTATGCAGAGGAGAGGAGAGAGAGAGGAGAGGAGAGGAGAGCAGAGAGGAGAGGAGAGTAGAGAGAGAGAGGAGAGAGAGAGAGAGAGAGAAGAGCAGAGAGAGGAAAGAGAGAGGAGAGCAGAGGAGAGAGAGAGGAGAGAGGAGCGAGAGAGAGAGAGAGAGGAGAGAGAGGAGAGAGAGGAGAGAGGAGAGAGAGAGGATAGAGAGAGGAGAGCAGAGGAGAGAGAGAGGATAGAGAGAGGAGAGCAGAGGAGAGAGAGAGGAGAGAGAGAGGAGAGAGGAAAGAGAGAGGAGAGCAGAGGAGAGAGGAGAGAGAGAGGAGAGAGAGGAGAGAGGAGAGAGAGAGGAGAGAGAGAGCAGAGAGAGAGAGCAGAGAGAGAGAGGAGAGAGAGAGGAGAGCAGATGAGAGAGGAGAGAGAGAGGAGAGAGAGAGCAGAGAGAGAGCAGAGAGAGAGAGCAGAGAGAGAGAGAGAGAGAGGAGAGAGAGAGGAGAGAGAGAGGAGAGAGAGAGGAGAGAGAGAGAGAGAAGAGCAGAGAGAGGAAAGAGAGAGGAGAGCAGAGGAGAGAGGAGAGAGAGAGGAGAGAGAGAGAGAGAGAGGAGAGAGAGAGAGAGGAGAGAGAGAGAGGAGAGAGAGAGAGGAGAGAGAGAGGAGAGCAGAGGAGAGAGCAGAGGAGAGAGGAGAGAGAGAGGAGAGAGAGAGGAGAGAGAGAGAGAGGAGAGAGAGAGGAGAGAGAGGAGAGAGAGAGGAGAGAGAGGAGAGAGAGAGGAGAGAGAGAAGAGAGAGAGGAGAGAGAGAGAGAGAGGAGAGAGAGAGAGGAGAGAGAGAGGAGAGCAGAGGAGAGAGCAGAGGAGAGAGGAGAGAGAGAGGAGAGAGAGAGGAGAGAGAGAGAGAGAGGAGAGAGAGAGGAGAGAGAGGAGAGAGAGGAGAGAGAGAGGAGAGAGAGAAGAGAGAGAGGAGAGAGAGAGAGAGAGAGAGAGAGAGAG
>NC_137689.1:75525182-75560182 GCF_963989245.1 Nansenia antarctica
CCTCCTCCTCTCCTCCTCCTCTTCTCTTCCTCTCCTCCTCCTCCCCTCTCCTCTCCTCTCCCCTCCTCTCCTCCCACCCCCCTAACCCTAAACCCTCCCCACCCCCCTAACCCTAAACCCCCCCCCCAACCCCACACCGCTGTGTGCTGCCCGCCTCATTCTGCTGTTTCTGAATGAGAAAGACCTCGTGTGAGGAGATGAGGTGAGGGGGAGGTGTTTCTAATAGTTCACCTCCTGTCCAGGAGTCATCCACAATAAGCAGTCATTCACAGTAAGCAATCATTCACAGTAAGCAGTCATTCACAGTAAGCAGTCATTCACAGTAAGCAGTCATTCACAGTAAGCAGTCATTCAGTCAGCAGTCATTCACAGTAAGCAGTCATTCACAGTAAGCAGTCATTCACAGTAAGCAGTCATTCACAGTAAGCAGTCATTCAGTCAGCAGTCATTCACAGTCAGCAGTCATTCACAGTCAGCAGTCATTCACAGTAAGCAGTCATTCACAGTAAGCAGTCATTCACAGTAAGCAGTCATTCACAGCGAGGCGTCGGCCATTTTCATCCCAGCCGAGCTTCTCTCTCTTCTTTGTTCTGTCAGCAGAGCCCAGAGCCCCGACACGCAGAGAGAGACCAGGAAGAACAATGGTGGCCTCCTCACCCCTCCTCACCCCTCCTCACTCTCCTCACCCCTCCTCACTCCTCCTCACCTCTCCTCACCCCTCCTCACCCCTCCTCACTCCTCCTCACCCCTCCTCACTCCTCCTCACCCCTCCTCACTCCTCCTCACCCCTCCTCACCTCTCCTCACCCCTCCTCACCTCTCCTCACCCCTCCTCATCCCCTCCTCATCCCCTCCTCACCCCTCCTCACCCCCTCCTCATCCCTCCTCACCCCCTCCTCACCCCTCCTCACCTCTCCTCACCTCTCCTCACCCCTCCTCACCCCCTCCTCACCCCTCCTCACCCCTCCTCACCCCTCCTCACTCCTCCTCACCTCTCCTCACCCCCCTCATCCCCTCCTCATCCCCTCCTCACCCCTCCTCACCCCTCCTCACCCCCTCCTCATCCCTCACACAGCCCCCCCTCACCTATCCTCACCCCTCCTCATCCCTCACACAGCCCCTCCTCACCCCTCCTCCTCACCCCTCCTCTCCCCTCCTCACCCCTCCTCACCCCCGCTCACCCCTCCTCTCCCCTCCTCACCCCTCCTCTCCCCTCCTCATCCCTCCTCACCCCTCCTCACCCCTCCTCATCCCTCCTCTCCCCTCCTCACCCCTCCTCTCCCCTCCTCACCCCTCCTCACCCCTCCCTCACTTGTCAAGTACCGCTTAAAACAAGTAAGAGATATCTTAAAACTAGTGCGGTCAGACAAAAAACAAGCACTTATTGCCTTGATTTAAGATATTTCATCTTACTTAGATTTACTGTTTGCAGCAGTTGTGGCTTAGCTAGTAGAGCCGGCGTCTAATGATTGCAAGGTAGGCAGCTTGGCGATTCGAACCCTGGCTGGCCATGTGTCGAGGTGTCCTTGAGCAAGGCACGGAACCCCTAATTACTCCAGAGTCGCCGTCTATGGCCAACCCCTTGCCTAGTGCATAACATACCACATTCCAACAGTTGACATGTTACTATGATTGTGAGGTGGATGGAGGGATGGAGGGATGGATGGAGGTTGGGCATGGATGGATGGATGGAGGTTGGACATGGATGGATGGATGGAGGGATGGATGGAGGTTGGGCATGGATGGATGGAGGGATGGATGGAGGTTGGACATGGATGGATGGATGGATGGATGGAGGGATGGATGGAGGGATGGATGGAGGTTGGGCATGGATGGAGGGATGGATGGATGGAGGTTGGGCATGGATGGAGGGATGGATGGAGGTTGGGCATGGATGGATGGAGGGATGGATGGAGGTTGGGCATGGATGGAGGGAGGGAGGGATGGATGGAGGGATGGATGGAGGTTGGGCATGGAGGTAGGGATGGAGGGATGGATGGAGGTTGGACGTGGATGTACGTGGATGGCACATTTACGGTAGACGTGCGCATGAGGGGGCCTGTGATTGGATGATTACACGGGACGAGGGAGATGTTGTATAATCATCCAACCCAAAATATGACACGTCCCGGCTAAAACGCCCTGTCTGTGTGGGCTCTCTGACTCTGAGAGGCAGTCTGATCTGGTTAGCCTAGCCTAGCTTGGGTCTGGGTAGCCTAGCCTAGCCTGGGTCTGGGTAGCCTAGTCTAGCCTGGGTCTGGGTCTGGGTAGTCTAGCCTGGGTCTGGTTAGCCTAGCCTGGGTCTGGTTAGCCTAGCCTGGGTCTGGTTAGCCTAGCCTGGGTCTGGGTTAGGGTTGCCACCTTTCAGTCAGAGAAATAAGGGACACCCCTCGCAGTAGGGGCCCCGCTCCTCGGGACCACGACCACCACGGGCCCAAGGGCGGGGTGGGGGCGCCAGTGCTAGTAAATCACAAGTTAAACATCGTTTCAATAAAGCCTTAAGGGCTGCCAAGTTTCACCAAAAGTTTGGAGTGAGATTTTTTGGCGGTGGAGCGACCCAAAACTGTGCACGTTTTGGCACCCCTCTCTCCCACACAATTATTTGTGCTAGTTTCCTGCAATTTTACATGTTGTTCATAATAAACCAGCACAAGAAATAAAAATAATTGGAACATTTGATAAAACAAGACAAATTCAGACAATATATCATATTTATGTAAGTCTTAATAAACAGATACAGTAGCCTACAGAGTCTAAAAGAAAATTGGGCCCCATCAACAGGACTCAGCCCCTTGGTCAGCAGCAGAAAGACCCTTGGTCATCATCTTATATACAGTGCATTGCTCATAGATGGCTATCATGTTATACAGTACATACCAGGGTTTTTCCTGGGTCAGAATGAGGCCTTTGGGATTGATGTTGTGCGATAACTTTTTTTGAGGGACCCCCAATTGTTGTATTTGTATTGTACATTGTAATTATTATTATTATTAATAATAATAATAATAATAATAATAACAATGTTATATTATGTTACAGTAGAGAAATAAAAAACAGTTACCAAAACTGTAAAGTTGCAAAGTAGGCCTATCATCTCACCCAAATTAAGTGAATATTAAGTGAATAGGCCTATTTAAGAAACGGTATGCCATAGTGTCTCTGAGATAAAGGATACAATCCGTTTTCACACTCGTGTTGAATAACAGAAGATTAATGGAGGGGGGAAAACATGAGTGTGAGGACGGAGGATGATGAGCAAAGTCCCATCATGGATTTTATCTGGAATTTCACTGCCAATCTCTCCTCCATCACCCCGAAAAAGAGAACAGAGGATGAAACAACTTGCCATTTGAAAGTACCAGGCTACCAGATACGTATGCACATATTTTGCTACCAGGGTTGCCAGACGGAATTGACAATTTCCAGCCCAACCAGTCTAAAAGCTGCCGAATCCACCCGTCCAGCGTGACCAAAAGTAGCCCAATCTGGCAACACTGCTTGCTACGTTCTAAGACTTACATGCAGCTCGCGTGAACACAGGTTCTTCCAGCAGCGCGCGCCTCCCGCTTCGATTGCAGACTCAAGTTAACGCGCGTGCAGAAAGATGCCACGAAACTCGTGTCCGGTAGCTTTACTTAAAGGAATTTCAAAAATAAAAGACTTGGCAGCTCTGTATGATATATTGGAGGAATCACGCAATGCGGGTGGATTGAGAATACGGAACAAACAGCGTTCCGTATTGGTTCAAAACGGGACGCATCTTTTAACTGTCAGATACGGAACGATTCCGTATTTTAAGGGACGGGTGGCAACCCTAGGGGTAGTCTAGCTTAGCCTAGCTTGGGTCTGGGTAGCCTAGCCTGGGTCTGGGTCTGGGTAGCCTAGCCTAGCCTAGCTTAGTCTAGTCTGGGTAGCCTAGCCTAGCCTAGCCTGGGTCTGGTTAGCCTAGCCTGGGTCTGGGTAGCCTAGCGTGGTCAGAGTGAGCAGGTCTAGCGTGGCGTGTGGGAGGGGTGTGTCAGCAGCAGTTATGCAACCGCAGCAGCAGCAGCATGTGTACGCAGCGCTTTCACCGCAGAGCCCCAGTGCATGGTGGTCAATACGGAGGTCCCTCAGCGCTGCTGACAGCTACAGAACAGGCCGTCCTAGCCCTGCCTCCCCCCCTCCCCCCGGGGGAGATCTGTCATAAGGCATAACCTCTGGAGACGTGACAGCCTAAAGATACCCTTAAGATACCCTCTACACATCTGCCATACTGTATCTGACCCTCTGTGTGTGTGTGTGTGTGTCTGTGTGTGTGTGTGTGTGTGTGTGTGTGTGTGTCTGTGTGTGTGTGTGTGTTTGTGTCTGCAAGAGTGTGTGTGTGCGTGTGTGTGTGTGTGTGTGTGTGTGTGTGTGTGTGTGTCTGTGTCTGCAAGAGTGTGTGTGTGTGTGTGTGTGTGTCTGCAAGAGTGTGTGTGCGTCCGTGTCCTCAGAATGATTGTTTATGATGCAAGAAGACTCAATCGCAGCGCGAAATGCAACAAATACACAGAGAACACACACACACACATGCAAACGCAAGCGCACACACATGCACACGCAGACATACACGCGCAGACACACACACGCTCACACACACACACACGCACACAGACACACACAAACATCCAGAGAAAACACACACAGACAGACATAAAACACACATGAATGAACATGGAGATCGACAGTACATACACACACACACACACACACACACAACACACACACACACACACACACACACACACACACACACACACCACACATCAGAATCAGTTTCAGCTTCTTCCTCACCTGTGTGTGTGTGTGTGTCCTCTCCTCCTCAGACACCTCCCTGCTGTTCTGGTGCCATTTTGCAGTCCGGGGGTCTCGATGTTGTTGTTGTTGTGTTGTTGTTGTTGTTGTTGTTGTTGTTGTTGTGGTGGTGGTGGTCTCGGGGCTATGCAGCCAGGCCTGTTCTGAGGTGACAGCAGCAGTCTACAGCCGGGCGCTGGGCTGCGGGGCTGCGGAGGAGGAGAACACGGTGGCCGGGGGCCCGCCCGCCTGGCAGCACAGAAGAAGAGGGGGATGCTTCTCCGTCACAGAGGAGAGGAAGAGGAGGAGGAGGAGGAGGAGAGGAGCGCTGGGAGAGAAGGTGACCATTCCTGCCCCCGTGAGTGAGTCTCACAGGAGGTTGAGGATGAATGGTAGAGAGGGGGAGGGAGGGAGGGAGGGAGGGGGAGGGGTGGTGGAGGGAGGGAGGGAGGGAAGGAAGGAAAGGTGGAGGAGGAGAAGGAGAAGGGTAAGATGGAGGACGAGGTTGGCGGAGGGCTGGATGCGTCACGCCGGTCTGTTAAAGCCACGGAGGGATGGAGACAGGGACGCTGTCCTCCTCTGCTTCTCTCCTCCTCCCTCTGCTCGTCCTTCACACTCCCTCCCTCTCTCTTCCTGTCCTCCGCGGCGTGGCTGAGCAGCTCTCTCTCTCTCTCTCTCCCTCTCTCTCTCTCTCTCTATCCCTCTCTCTCTCTATCCCTCTCTCTCTCCGTCAGCCAGTCAGGCTGTGTTGTGTAATAACCTGAGCTGTACCGTCGCCTCCTCTTCTCTTCCTCCTCCTCTCCGTCTCTCTCTATCTCTCCTCTCTATCTCTCCTCTCTTTCTCTTTCTCTTTCGGTCTCAGACAGCGTCAGTGTCTTCAGGCTCAGGGCCGTTGTTACCCTCCTCCTCTGGTTTATTCCTCCTCTCTTTCGGCTGTTATTCTCCGTGTCTATTCCTCCGTGCTGTCCTCTGCTCCTGTTCTCTCTCTCTCTCTCTCTCTCTCTCTCTCTCTCTCTCTCTCTCTCTCTCCGTTTGGTACGGTGGCTCCCTCCCTCTCTCTCCTCCGTCTTCGCTCCTGTCAGTGTGACTCGGTGCACACACACACACACACACACAGACACCCTGGCTCGCTGTTTCTGTCTCTCTCCGTATGTGTGTGGCTTTCTCTGCCGCACGCTCTCTCTCTCTCTCTCTCTCTCGCTCTCTCTCTGTCTCTCTTTCTCTCTCGCTCTCTCTCTCTCTCTCTCCTTCAATTTCTATTGCATCCTCTTTCTCCGCCCCCTCTCTCTCACTCTAGGTCTCTTTCTCTCTCTCTCTCTAGCGCTCTCTCTCTCTCTAGGTCTCTCTCTCTCTCTCTTTATATATATATATATCCCTCTCTCTAACTGTCTCTCTCTCTAGCTCTCTCTCTCTCTCTCCCTCTCTCTCTCTATATACAGTATATATCCCTCTCTCTACCTCTCTCTCTCCCTCTCTCTCTATCTCTATCTATCTCTCTCTATCGCTCTCTCTCTCCCTCTATCGCTCTCTCTCTCTAGCTCCCTCTATCTCTCTCTCTCCCTCTATCTCTCTCCCTCTCTCTATAGCTCCCTCTACCTCTCTCTATAGCTCCCTCTCTCTCTCTCCCTCTATCTCTCTCTCCCTCTATCTCTCTTTCTCTCCCTCTCTCTAGCTCTCTCTCTCCCTCTCTCTATCTCTCTCTCTCCCTCTCTCTCTAGCTCCCTCTATCTCTCTCTCTCCCTCTCTCTATAGCTCCCTCTCTCTCTCTCTCCCTCTCTCTCTAGCTCCCTCTATCTCTCTCCCTCTCTCTATAGCTCCCTCTCTCTCTCTCTCTTCCTCTCTCTATAGCTCCCTCTACCTCTCTCTCTCCCTCTCTCTATAGCTCCCTCTATCTCTCTCTCTCCCTCTCTCTATAGCTCCCTCTATCTCTCTCTCTCCCTCTCTCTATAGCTCCCTCTCTCTCTATCTCTATAGCTCCCCCTCTCTCTCTCTCTCTCTCTCTCTCTCTCTCTCTCTCTCACTCTCTCTCTCTCTCTCTGCAGTGCCTCTGCAGGCAGGATCACGTTTTCTAGTCACCAGTGAAAAATGTTTCAGCCAATGAGACTCTCTCTCACACACACACATACACACACACACACACACACTCACACACACACACACACACACACACACACACACACACACAAACCTATCTAAAGATGAAGGCTGTGCAGAGAGCCCTGAATCATACAATATTAATCCATCTCACACACACACACACACACACACACACACACACACACACACACACAGTAAAACACATCCTTGGTACAGACCAGGCACACAGGAAGCTGCTACTGGTAGATCTAATCCACAGAGTGCCTAACACACACACACACACACACACACACACACACACCGGAAAACAAAACATAAATCTGTTTTCATTCATTTCATTAAGAATGCAACCGTGCACACACACACACACACACACACACACACACACACATGAACTCACATGCACATGCACGCACGCACACACACACACACACACACACACACACACACACACACACACACACACACACACCTGCACACCCACACACATGCACGCACATGCACATGCACATGCACACTCACACACACACACACACACACACACCACTTCAGCTAAGGTACACACTGCCTGACCCTCCACAGCAGTGTCCTTAGCAGCCAGGCCCCAGCTCCAGCCTCTGCAGATACAGCAGCGTTACATAACGTGTTTTAATCAGTTTAGTATCTGCCAGGCCTGCGTGTTGACCTATAAATAATCCCTCGCTTCCAGAGAAAAAGACATGCTTCAGTATGCTTCAGTCACACACTGAAACATGGACCGTTCCACTGGAACAGCAATAGTGGAACGATTCTCTGCAAGTATTAAAGGAATACCCTGTGTGATGTGATGATGCAATAGCTGTGTGATGTCATATATGTCATGATAGGTAGACGTGTAGCCTTAACACTGAGATGGAGAGGGAGAGAGGGGGTGGGGGGGAGAGGAGAGATGGAGAGGGAGAGGGAGAGAGGGGGGTGGGAGAGAGGAGAGAGGGAGATGGAGCGGGAGAGGGAGAGGGAGAGAGGGGGGTGGGAGAGAGGAGAGAGGGAGATGGAGAGAGGGGGGTGGGAGAGAGGAGAGAGGGGGGTGGGAGAGAGGAGAGAGGGAGAGAGAGAGAAGGAGTGAGAGAGAGAGAGATGCCGCCCTCTGTTGATGATGCAGCACCATAGAGATGTGTGTGTTTCCTCTCACGCTACATAAAGGCAGACGCGTTGTACTGGCCGGTCATCTTTTAACTCCATCATACAATGGAGATGGTAAACCACACAACAATGATAGACCTATAAGAATGCTGAGTTATTAATATAAACAGTGGAAGATTTTTGAGAATAGTCATAATAATAATATAATAATAATAATAATAATAATAATAATAATAATAATAATAATAAAAACAATTATAAAAATAATAACTTTTATTTGTATAGCACTTTTCCTGCCAAACGTTGCAGGAAATATTATTATACATATATGCCAATAATATGTGACACGGTCTGGTGAAAGGGGTAACAAGTCGGCAGCCAGTTTAATGTTCTGACTTTTATTTAGAAACATTTAAATACATTTCAGCGTTGTTGAAAATCAACGACACATCGCTAGTCAACTAACACAGCTTGTTATGTGAGCCTGCTAACAATGTAAAGTAGTGCTCTAGTTAACTAGGTAGCAGTGGGGATTACTCACCCAATCAAAGTATTTTGGCTCGACTAGCGAGTGTGTGTTGACACATTGAAATGTATTTCTGTGTTTCAAAAAAAGAAATTCAGGACATTTTGATTGGTTGCCGACTTGTGTGGGGTCATTAACACTAGAACAGCCGTGGGTGGGGTCATTAACACTAGAACAGCCGTGGGTGGGGTCATTAACACTAGAACAGCCGTGGGTGGGGTCATTAACACTGGAACAGCCGTGGGTGGGGTCATTAACACTAGAACAGCCGTGGGTGGGGTCATTTGACCCTAGTGAGTAAAACAAAATGTATATCTTTGCACTCGATCAAATTTCAAGACCCTCCTTTCATGACTTTTCCTAGGTGCGTTCTACCACCCAGTATCCTTACAGTTTCAAAATCACATCAGGATAAGCTATTTTCTTTTTTCTGTGTAGGAAGCAGGCTAATTTACAAGACGCGCTAGTGATCTTGTGTAGCAGATTCCCATTGTAATTGGTCATTTGACCCCCGAGGCGGCTCTTATAGTAGGTCACATAGACACGTCTGTGCTAGTGTTAAGAAGGTGGTTGATGATTAACTGAGGCTAACCCAGGCTAGCTTCAGGAATAACAGATCCTGTGGAGACCAAACAGCCATCCATCACACGGAACTCTCCTGTCGATGTCAATCTCATTGATTTTGAAAAGGATTTGTCAGTGTGGTATCGGGAGATGCTGTGGAAATTGATGGAGCACTACGTATGGCATCCTACCAACGTTCAGGAGCATCATCAGGAGCAGGGCTCTAACATGGAACCTACCAGGCAGGAAGAGGAAGAGAGGAGGACCTAGAGCCACCTGGAGAAGATCCACAGAACTGGAGATGGAGGCGGAAGGGCTGCCATGGCAACGACTGGATCAGAGAGCACCAGACCGCAGAGGATGGAGGGGGTTCAGCGATGGCCGATGTTCCCTAAGTAAGTAAGTAAGTAAGTAAGTAAGTAATAATACAGTGGGGGAAATAAGTATTGAAACACATCAACATTTTGTCCAGTAAATGTATTTCCAATGAGCCTATTCAAGTGAAATTTGCACCAGACGTTGGTATTAACTCAAACAATCCAGACGACAAAACATCTAAACATTAAAGTCCATATGTAAATAAAGTTATGTGTAATAAAGTGGAATGAAACAGGGAAAAAGTATTGAACACTCTAACTGAAATTAATTCAATACTTAGTGGAGAAGCCTTTGTTTGTAATGACAGCTTCAAGGCGCTTTCTGTATGAAGTAACTAATCGCCCGCAGTATTCAGGTGGGATTTTGACCCATTTTGTGTTCAATACTTTTTTCCCAACTGTATGCTGTTTTATAGACTGTATATGCTGTTTTATCCAAAGCGACATAAACACAGTGAGTGCATACGATGGAAGATGTTAGACCTCATGTTGTAGATATGATATGAAGCCAGCCTCGTTCCCTCATGGATGTGTGGAGTGAGGGCGTGAGGCTGCTGGCAGGTCTCTGTTCCCTCATGGATGTGTGGAGTGAGGGCGTGAGGCTGCTGGCAGGTCTCTGTTCCCTCATGGATGTGTGGAGTGAGGGCGTGAGGCTGCTGGCAGGTCTCTGTTCCCTCATGGATGTGTGGAGTGAGGGCGTGAGGCTGCTGGCAGGTCTCTGTTCCCTCATGGATGTGTGGAGTGAGGGCGTGAGGCTGCTGGCAGGTCTCTGTTCCCTCATGGATGTGTGGAGTGAGGGCGTGAGGCTGCTGGCAGGTCTCTGAGGCTGGCAGATGGTGCTGGGGGACCACGGGTGTGAGCAGGCAGTGTGTTCTGTGGCGACAGTCACGCCGTAGAACTGCATCTTTACAAACACAAGCACATTTAGTCACACATAGAACAGCATAGGGCACACATAGTCACACCGTAGAACACCATAGAACACCATAGAACACCATAGAATACCATAGAACACCATAGAACACCATAGAACACCATAGAACACCATAAAATACCATGAAACACCATAGAACACCATAGAACACCATAGTCACACATAGAACACCATAGAATACCATAGAACACCATAGTCACACATAGAACACCATAGAATACCATAGAACACCATAGAACACCATAGTCACACATAGAACACCATAGAACACCATAGAACACCATAGAACACCATAGAACACCATAGAACACCACAGAACACCACAGAACACCATAGTCACACATAGAACACCATAGAATACCATAGAACACCATAGAACACCAGTCACACATAGAACACCATAGAACACCATAGTCACACATAGAACACCATAGAACACCATGAAACACCATAGTGACACCATAGAACACCATAGTCACACATAGAACACCATAGTCACACCATAGAACACCACAGAACACCATAGAACACCATAGTGACACCATAGAACACCATAGAACACCATAGAACACCATAGAACACCATAGAACACCATAAAACACCATAGTCACACATAGAACACCATAGAATACCATAGAACACCATAGTCACACATAGAACACCATAGAATACCATAGAACACCATAGTCACACATAGAACACCATAGAACACCATGAAACACCATAGAACACCATAGAATACCATAGAATAGCATCTTTATTAACAGAAGCACACATAGTCACACATAGAACAGCATGGTTTGATACGTACTAAGTACTTTACTGCAAAAGGAAGCAGGTTTACAGTCATTGGATGTGTCATTATGCTTCAGTAAATATATTATGTTATGTTATTATGGTATGTTCATTATTCAGCAAATGAACACACCAAAGGCTAATAACTGTTCACTAAAGTGTTCTCTATCTAGATTAAGCTTCTAATCTAATTCTAAATGGTTTGAAGTCAGATGTGTGTAGTTGATGAACTGGAGAGTACACCTGTAAGAGAATCATTGTGATGGCAACTGTTCTTCGCAAGAAAATGGCAAATGGCAGACATGGACTACTATTAGGTCTTCTTCTTTTCGTGTCCACAAGAGAGTCAGTTACGAGGCTTGGCTAGATGTGATTCAACCACAGCTGAACACATTGCTGTCCCTTCTCATTGAACTCTGCCAAGTCCGATGATGTGCAGGGCTGCTCCAGCAGGGGGCGTATCAGGAGGTGCTGCATGGTCTGTGGTTCAGTGCCACAGTCACACACAACGTCCCTGTCATTTAGGTATCCCCTAAATACTATTAGGTGGAAAGAATAATCAAGGCCCTAATAACACATTTTATATATCTGCATTACAGTAAACTTTACAGGTTTTACAATCTGATATATATATATATAAACAGCACATAGGGAGCTGCAGCTATGCTTTTTGACACAGTCTGATCATTTGGTCCTCATATCAAAGTAGTGTTCTAGTTAACTAGGTAACAATATAAAGTAGTGTTCTAGTTAACTAGGTTACAATGTAAAGTAGTGTTGTAGTTAACTAGGTAACAATGTAAAGTAGTGTTCTAGTTAACTAGGTAACAATGTAAAGTAGTGTTGTAGTTAACTAGGTAACAATGTAAAGTAGTGTTCTAGTTAACTAGGTAACAATGTAAAGTAGTGTTCTAGTTAACTAGGTAACAATGTAAAGTAGTGTTCTAGTTAACTAGGTAACAATGTAAAGTAGTGTTGTAGTTAACTAGGTAACAATGTAAAGTAGTGTTCTAGTTAACTAGGTAACAATGTAAAGTAGTGTTGTAGTTAACTAGGTAACAATGTAAAGTAGTGTTCTAGTTAACTAGGTATTTAAAGAAAAAATAACGCACATCCCCCTGTCTTCGGTGCTGAGCTAAAACTGACAGTGCAGTAATATTAATACAAAACAAGGTAGCCCGCACTCACTTTTCGTTGCTCCAATTTTTATTTATCAAGCAGCAAGTAAAAAAGACGTTCCGACCGTGAGGTCTTCTTCAGTCTGATCAAAAAAGACGTTTCGACCGTGAGGTCTTCTTCAGTACTGAAGAAGACCTCACGGTCGAAACATCTTTTTTACTTGCTGCTTGATAAATAAAAATTGGAGCAACGAAAAGTGAGTGCGGGCTACCTTGTTTTGTACTAGTTAACTAGGTAACAATGTAAAGTAGTGTTCTAGTTAACTAGGTAACAATGTAAAGTAGTGTTCTAGTTAACTAGGTAACAATGTAAAGTAGTGTTGTAGTTAACTAGGTAACAATGTAAAGTAGTGTAGTAGTGTAGTAGTAGTAGTAGTAGAGTCACTACCCATCTTCCGTCGTAGACTGAAGACCCATCTCTTCAGGTTACATCTTAACTGCTCCTCCTGAGACATCTTCTGACCCTCACCACTACGTCTCCTAAAGACACCCGCTTTCCCCTATACTGTGTCCCTAAGAACTTCTATTGCCCCCCTTGTACTGTTTCTCAGTTTCTCCAGTAATAAAAAAATAAAAAATAAAAAAAAGTTTTAGTAGAAGGCGATAATAGGGAGAAGGTTTTTCCTTCTATCAGTGGCCCCGGGCCCGAGCTAGAGTACTCTTCCTGCAACGAATGGTGGACTGCTGATTCACATGCTTAGTATTCAAATGTATTGATTGTAAGTCGCTTTGGAATAAGGCGTCTGCTAAATGCCAAAAATGTAAAAAAATGTAAATGTAGTGTTCTAGTTAACTAGGTAACAATGTAAAGTAGTGTTGTAGTTAACTAGGTAACAATGTAAAGTAGTGTTCTAGTTAACTAGGTATTTAAAGAAAAAATAACGCACATCCTCTTGTCTTCGGTGCTGAGCTAAAACGGACAGTGCAGTAATATTAATACAAAACAAGGTAGCCCGCACTCACTTTTCGTTGCTCCAATTTTTATTTATCAAGCAGCAAGTAAAAAAGACGTTTCGACCGTGAGGTCTTCTTCAGTCTGATCAAAAAAGACGTTTCGACCGTGAGGTCTTCTTCAGTAAGTACTGAAGAAGACCTCACGGTCGAAACGTCTTTTTTACTTGCTGCTTGATAAATAAAACTTGGAGCAACGAAAAGTGAGTGCGAGCTACCTTGTTTTGTACTAGTTAACTAGGTAACAATGTAAAGTAGTGTTGTAGTTAACTAGGTAACAATGTAAAGTAGTGTTCTAGTTAACTAGGTAACAATGTAAAGTAGTGTTCTAGTTAACTAGGTAACAATGTAAAGTAGTTTCGTATATATTGGTATCTGTTACTACTAAAAATGAAGAAGAATTCTTGAGCAAATTTAAGACTTGTTTATTCAAAAAAGCAGGTTACACAGCATGGCCCCTCAATGGAGCTGATGGTCCGAATCGGTCACAGGATGGATGTGAAGAAAAATAAAGAGAGAGAGTCCATCTGCGTAGCGGACTTTATACCCTGTCACTATTATTTCGCTGAGCCAACTAAACAGAGTCCACGTTACTTTAATTTGGTTGAATACAAAGCATACCAGTGAGTAGGTGAGGCCATTCTCCGTCCTGCAAATAGGATGTCATTGTCTTATTATAATGCAACTCACCCTATGGTCTAATACAATTCCAATGTAACCTATGTTATGGCCGTCTTGCTGACTCGGGCCCCAATGCAATTATCCTCCCATGATGACATTCCATCCTCTGCACATGCATTGTCAAAAGGCCACCGTGTGTCTCTCCCTATCTCTCCTAACAGAAACAACACAAACGGACGGTTATCTAGTGAATAGGGGAACGAATCAGATAAATGACAAATATGTTTCTGCCCTCAAGCAAGCCCTGGATGAGTAAAGAGGGAGTCAAACAGAGTCTCCCACTGTGTTGCTTTCACTACGTGGCCGTTGGGTTGCCATGGCTACGTCATATGAAAATACACTACACAGCCCCCCTCGGAACACGCAGAGTGTGTTCCGAAACTAAACGACAGACAGAAAAACTACATCAACCCATCAACTACATCAACACATCAACACATCAACACATCAACACATCAACACATCAACACATCACTCAGTTCATCATGCATAATACAAAAACTGAGATACAGAAATTTCCAACGACCGATGTTTCCCTCGTCCGAAGCGGCAGGGTCAGAGGTTGCTAGCACATGGCCCCAGTTGGAGAACAGCCTTTACCGCTGTCTCAGATTGATAACACTTTCATAGTCAGGAGCTTCCATTGTCGCGTAACCATTACATCACTTCACAACCGACATCAATCACATGATATAGAAAGAAACAAACAGGAACCGAAGCAAACAATCACAAAACATCACTTAATAAACAAATCATCAAAAGAGGAAACAAAATCAGAAAGCAAAGCAGAATCCAGCTTTTGCTCATCAGCTATGTCGGCCATCATTAAAGCATTAACCGGAACATCAGAAATACACTTTCCAAAACATTTGATTAAAATACCAAGTAACATAATACAGATGATAATGACAACAAGAATAATAGCGACGGACCTGATCATATTACCAATACCTGAAAAAGCAGAATCAAAGAAATCCAATGTATTCCAACCGTGTTCTTTATGTAAATCCTCTATACCCTTCTTGTTAGATTCATGGAAATCATACAGAGCGTTACCAGAATCCGAAATATAACTGCAACATTCACCGCCTATCAAAGCACAAGTACCACCCTGACTGGCCAAAATAATGTCCAAAGCCATTCTATTTTGGAGAGCTACATTCTTAGTTTCAGTCAATTCAGTAGCCAGGGCAGATACTACAGCATCCGAAGCATTAATGTGTTTTTCAAGAACGGATGATAGGGCACTTAATTCAGTCTGAGAGTTGTAGACACCATAACTTGGGAATATTAGGCCAAAAAACTTCTGAGCGGTAGATAACGCCCTACGACTACGATGGGTTGCTTGTTTGTGAAGTACAGACATCTCTTCCCGAGTAACTTTCCTAATCAAAGGTATCAGATGAGCTAAATAACAAAGTCCCTCACTCAAAGCAGGAAGCTTAGAGAATGCATTATTATCACACACAAGAAACACACCCTCCGGGAGTTGAAGCTCCGTACCAGGATACGGGAAAATGACACCACCTATACAAGACGCGGCCCCTAGCTGACGAAGCGCGCTGCCCTTGGGCCGAGATTGTATGTCAATACAGGTTGTAATATTTACGAGAGGCATGACCTTAAGCTGCGTGGTGCCTTTCTGCCGTCTGGTAGTATTGGTATCATGTAATTTCATTTGAGGCACCATAGCACAATCAACAACTTTACATTTCAATCCAGAAATAACAACTGAACCTCTCCACCGTGTAGAAGTCACACTCCCAGAACATAACAGATGAGGACTCAATGCAGTACCATTCAATTGAACGAACATAGCTTGGATAATATATATCTTCTTCGGACCTGTTGGTTGTGACAAATGTGTAAGCCTATCAATAATAACCTTCCCCACACCGCTAGGCCTATGGTGTTCGTTAACTGCTGCTGTCAGACGTTCCAACACACCAATATCCACACCTGCATAGGAAGAATTTAAAGGAACCAGAATCGTGCTGGGCTGACAAGAAGAGCTCTGGTTCTTGCCCTGTAAAACAAATTGGGCTAAACCCTGCCAATTATAATGAAACCATTCTGCTTTAGTTAACGGTATGGGGAAAAACATAGGAGCAGATGTACTTACAGGGACCTGTTGACAAATCCAGCAATCAGAATAATTCATTTTTGAAGCAAAATCTTTCATGATACTAGTGGCAGAATTAGGGTGGGACCGTGTCCCCAGGTGATTAGAATCATACAACAAATAATCGTCAGTAGCGACTACAATCGCCTTCGTAGAAGCCTTTACAGTAACATTTTTAACCTTTCCTGGTAACTCAACTGGAAAAATATATTCATGCACAAATTCCCTACAGTCCACCAAAAAGTCGTGTGGAAAGTCAGGAATGTTACTACAAACTTTGTCCTTGAAATTGTTGGATTTGTCAAACACCTGTTCACCGATATTACGTCTAGCACACCAATACGAGTTCACCTCATTGTCAACATTAGTTAATGTCACAAGTGTTGACATTAACTGTTGTGTAAGTGTAATATATTTGGCATCCAGTAAGTACCACTCAGCCGCTTCAGTCGAGGCATAGATCAAACAATCATCAACAGTACAACGTGAATGTGGGCAAATAAAAGCTCTACCTAATGTGATAAATCTTTTCTGACGTCCAGGCATAACAGTGTGTGAGTGAAGTGTAGCATTGTCCAAGGAAGTCAATGGGGTAGGAACACTAAGGGGTATATTAGTCTCTGAAACGGCATGGCTTGAGTTTCCTCCTAATTGGCCTTGGTGTATCACGGGATCTGTCTGGTTGGGGTGTATCACTGACAGGTCTGTGTCTCTCAATGGTACCTTGGTCCGGGCAGCCGCCCGGGTTGCTGACATCTCCGTCTGGAGCATTGTCAGGGTCGGAAGGGGTGACAACAGGGGCAACACCAGGCTTGGTAGAACCCCCAAGAGGGGTGTCGCAGTCCCTTGGTCCTTCACGATCTCCATTGGCCCACTCATCTCTGGGCTGGACAGGGTCTGGGACGAGGCCCCCGGCATCATCTGCATCACGGCGCAGATACTCACCAACATCTTCGTCAGCCTGGATGTCCAAGCTGTGGACTTCCTCGTCCCCAGGGGTCTCCTCACCATCCTGCTGAGGCTCTCCCTCATCGTCCTCATTGGGTGCCTTGATGCAGTGATGAACGTGATACCAGGTGGGGGACCCCTTGATTTGGATGGCAGTCCCAGTGCACCGAACGACCTCGTATGGTCCTTCCCGTCGAGCCTCATGCCACTTCCGTCTGTAGACCTTCACGTATACTTTGTCACCCGGTTGCAACGCGTCCTTCCTCTCCTGTGCGTTCACCTCCTCTTCACGTTCCTGTTTGTGGAGCACATAAGAAGAGATACTCTTTTGCCGGTTAGTCATGTACTGTACATAGGCTTTCATGTCACTCTCCAAGAGAGCCAAACTTGGCCCTTTCCCACTGGTTCGTGCACAGGGAGCTGTCATTATTCTCCCCATAGCCAGTTCATGGGGAGTCAAGTGCAGCCCTCGAATCTCACTGGAACGACAGGCCATCAATGCAAGAGGGAGTCCTTCCACCCAATTAAGACCTGTATGCTGACAGACCTTAGAAAGACGGTTCTTAAGGACCCCGTTCATCCTCTCTACCATCCCCTGGCTTTGAGGTGAGTAAATACACCCAAATCTCTGCTTGATTCCCAACTTTTGTAGTATAAGCTTTACCGTCTTATCCACAAATTCCTTACCATTGTCTGACGCTATCCTATCTGGAATTCCAAACCTAGGTATGAATTCCCTGCATAGGAACTTTGCTACAGACTGAGCATCCTTTTTTCGAGTGGGGCATGCTTCTACCCATCTGCTGAACCTGTCCACTACAACTAACATGTACCTGTATCCTGCAACAGGACGAATCATGTCCACATAGTCAATCACCAAGTGTTTCATTGGCCCGTTTGGGGTAGGGATATGCCCAGTTCCCACTGGTATTCCAGGTCTGATATTGTTTTTCAAACAGACCACACATTGACCAAGGATATGGTCTATTTGTTCCAATAAATATGGAGCCCAAAAACCATATTCCTTGGTGATCTTGCGTCTTACCTCCCCCCTGGCCACATGAGCTAATCCATGGGCTTCCTGTATCAGCATGCCTAATAAATCTGGGGGTGCCACAACCAGTCCCTCATGATTTCTCCATAGACCTGTGTCATCCTGACTAGCCCCCCTTGTTAACCATAGGTTTTTGTCTAGCGCATTTGCCCCACTCTGTAACATCAACAAATCCTCAAGCGTGACCATGCCCTGTAACTGTGCTTCATGTGTGACCAGCAGAACTTTACCTGCTTTGTCTGCTCCTGTAATGGCTTTGGCTGCATCATCTGCAGCCCTGTTACCTTGTGTGACATGTGATGAGTCAGATCTGTGTGCGGCACACTTCACTATGGCTAATTCCCTTGGTTTCATCATGGCTTGTAACAGCTTCATGATTTGAGCGTGGTGCTGAATAGGCGAACCATCAGTTTTCTTAAAACCCCGTCCCTTCCATACAGCTCCATGTAGATGACACACATTATGGGCGTAGGCAGAGTCGGTGTATACTGTCACTCTTCGTCCGGTTCCCAAGTTGCATGCTTCTGTGAGGGCAATTAACTCAGCCAATTGAGCTGAACAAGGCTGAGGAACAGCCTCGGCTTGTTCCACAATGAACCCTGAATTTTGGGATCGGACTATGGCATACCCAGCACGTAAACTTTCTCCTACCCGGTAACAAGATCCATCAGTCCAATACTCAACGTCAGCTTCCTTTAAAGGCAAAGCTAGTAGATCTGCTCTAAGCTTAGAGTACCTCATAGCTTCCTTCACACAATCGTGTGGTTCCCCATCTTCTGGGGTTGGCAAGGTCTCTGCTGGGTTAAGTGTGTTACATCTTAGTAATGTTACATCTTCTCTTTCCAACATCCTGTAATAATTCCTAATCCTAGGCATCGTCAAAGTATACTTGCCTTGATTCAAAAGATTCCTTAGACTGTGGTGGCAGAGAATGGTAATTGGGTACCCCATTGTTAAGGTTGTTGCCTTCTCGTACATAAGATATGCCCCGGCCATTGCTCTGTAGCATGGCGCGAAACCCATTTCTACCTCTGAATATGCGACAGAGTAATAGGCTATGGGCTGTGGACTAGGTCCAATGCCTGTTGGTTGCGTAAGAACAGCGCAGGCATACTTCCCTTTGGCTGAAGAAGAAACATACAATCCAAATTCTTTGGAATAATCTGGAAGCGCTAAAGCTGGCGCTTCTTGTAATTTGTGTTTAATTGTCTCAAACGCCAAATCAGCTTCCCTTGTCCAAGTAATGCAACATTGGAGTTTATCACTACCTGTTTCCTTAATCATCCCCCTCAATGGAGCGACCAGTCTAGTGTAATCCTCCACCCATGCTGAACTATACCCAGTAATGCCCAAAAACATCATCATTTCCCTAACCGTTCGTGGTTTTGGAGCCTTCTGAATAGCTTCCAAGTGTTCGTTAGTGACACTGCGATGTCCCTGTGTAATAGATTGTCCTAAGTAAGTTACCTTTTCCTGGCAATACTGTAGCTTCTTTTTAGACACCTTGTGTCCCTTCTCCGCCAAAACCTTTAACAGTTTAACGGAATCCCTGTGACATGTTTCTTCATCTGGGGCACAAAGGAGTATGTCATCCATGTACTGAATGGCAGTACTACTTATCGTCTGCCCTAACCCGTCTAAGTCCTCCTTCAAGACCTGATTAAAAACATGAGGACTGTGTTTGTACCCTTGTGGCATTCTGGTATATTGATAATGTTGACCTTTGTAGGTAAACCCAAATAACCCTTGACTTTCTACACTAAGAGGTATAGAAAAGAAAGCCCCGCATAAATCAATCACTGTAAATTAGGGCTGTTACGATTATTCGACGTCGTCGACGTCACCGACTACGTCAATACGTCGGTTAGCGTAATATGCGTCGGTTAGTCGCAAATAAAAAAAATGGCTTTTTTTTTTTTTTTTTTTTTTTTTTTTAAACCTTTATTTTACCAGGCGAGACAATTAAGTGTATGAGTGAAAATGGATAGCTACTAGCTAATGTTACACAAGCAATGTAGCTCACCACAGTTCGTATGTCTTGTCTTCTGGTGTTAGTAACGTTAGCTATGTAGCTGGCTAGCTACGGTAGCCTATTGTCATTGTGGTGCGAGCACCTACTGTACGTTATCTAGCTCGTAGCTCGCATGCTACGTTAGCATCAATTTAGCTAATCATAACATAGCAGCGAGAGTAACGTTAGCTAGCTATGTGTTGTGGTGATGGACAGACTTCTAAATGGCCATGCTGGCATTCAAGTTGGCTAAACATAGCAGTGAGGTGGAGACAAAAAGTTTTTTTTTTTTTTTTTTTTTTGCAGTACAAAAATTATCGTTAGACTTATCGATAAATTAGTCGTTAGACTAATCGAATAATCGATAAAATAATCGCTAGATTAATCGTTAGAAAAATAGTCGTTTGGGACAGCACTACTGTAAATACTTTGGCTGTAGATGGAATCTGAGTCAACAGCACATGAGGATCAGGAACTTCGGCTGGATAGCTGACAACTACCTCATTCACAGCCCGTAGGTCATGTACCAGACGATATGAACCATCAGGTTTCGTTACTGGCAGAAGAGGTGTGTTACTTAACGGATATTGAGTTATCTTCAAGACTCCTGCCTCTAACAATCCTTTGATCTGTGGCTCAATTCCATCAATTGCTTCCTGCTTCAATGGGTATTGGTTTTTCCAAGGGGGTTTTGCACCCGGTATGAGTTCAACTCTCAATGGTCGAGCTGATTTCACAAATCCAATGTCTGTACTGTTCTTTGCCCACAGGTCTGCTGGCACATTCTGTATCATTTCTTCTCTGAGGTCTTTTTCAGGTTGTACAGGAAGGATTAGCTGGTTCATTAGCTTCACAGTCTGCGGATGTCCTATTCCTTGAGCAGAGATCATCAGTTTTGTGAACTGTTCATCAATGCTCCTCCAGATAGCAGGGTTTTCTTTTGTCGTTACAAATCTGGCTTTTTCTGAGTCTGCCATCATTGCCCCTAAATGCTTCTGTTTATAGTGTTCAGATATCATAAGTGTCACATGAGGGATGCTACCCTCAATCTTATGCTCCTGATCTAGATAAGTGTCACTGTTTATCTTCATAGCCACTCCCTGAGGGCCTAGGATTATACAACTTGTACTAAGCTGTACCTGTTTTGGCTGATGCTTCAGCCACTCATCTGGGTTTGCATCTGCAACTTCTCTAAAATACTGGAGTGTACAATGCAATGGATCAGTAGGCCTTCTGGCCTCTGACATGTGTGCCAGGATATAATTGTCCCACATCCTTGCTGGTTCCATTAGGTCTGGGCTAAGCCCTCCCACCCAATACACCATAGATGCGTTGTTGTCCATCATGACAGACAGCTGTCTGTTCTCTTGTGGCACTGTCACCCGACAGCCGTCAGGTGTGCATTTCACTGTACAGTTCAATTGGCATAGTGCATCTCTCCCTAGTAGCCCTATTGGCGTGTGTTCTGATACAAGTATTGACAGATCTGCTCTCTGTCCTTTGTACTCTAAGCTTACAAGCTCAGTAGTAGGGATCAGCTGTTTAATTCCCTCGAATCCGATTGTCTTCACATATTTCCCAGACATAGGAAGGTGCGTGGCATCTTCAGGCTTCAGACAGGTGTAGGCTGCTCCACTGTCCACCATCAATTCTAATGGACGTTGGTTGACCGACACCCATATGGTAGGTTCATCTTCAGGCCTGTTCGTCACCACCAGCTGGCACCCCCCTCTCGGATCTTCTGGGCACCCCTATAGCCCAGCTGGTGGGCCTCCGTAGGGGTTCACCACTCCTGGAGCCGGTGTAGCAGGGGGCCTATATCTTCCTTTTTGTTTCCCCCCTGCGCCCCCCTGGTTCTTCTTCCAGCAGGTACGGGCTAAGTGTCCATCCTGGCCGCATTGGAAACATGGTCCTAACATCTTCTTCCCGGCTGCGGTCCATCCCTCTTGTGGTGGTCCTTGGCCAGGCTGGTTGTATGGCTGGTACGGAACCACTTGCACCCCTGGTGGCCCCTGTGGGTATGGATACCCCCCTTGTGGCCCCTGTGGGTATGACTGGGGAGGGACAGTTTGCAGTTGCTGTGGTTGAGATGGGACCTGTAGGGCTATGGTCTGCACTCTCTCTCTGGTTTTCTTGCCTTCAGTCAATTGTACTTGAGTTAGTTTTCTGAGTGAGTCTTCGTCTTGTGCCTTCTGTATCTGAATCTTCTTTCTAAATAATTCTACTTGGTGTGCTACGTTGTCTATATAAACAGCCTTGTTCATGTGTCGTAGCCCCACCACTTCTGCTAACTTGTTCTTAACTGGGGTAGGGAGACCTTGTTGAATCTTTTCCCTGATTATGGCTTTTTCTAACGGGTTATCTTCGGCATCCTTCCCTGTCACACTTCTCCATTGAGAGTGCACACGGGCTACGAAACCTCTGGGATTCTCATCTTCTCCCAGTGGCATCACAATGATATTGTCTGGGTGAATGTGAGTAGGGTATGTCTCTCTGATTGCCTTCCACAGCCTGCCTCTGTTTGCTGCGAAGAGCTCTGGGTCATAAACTGATGTACCGATATATTTATGAAGTCCTGCCTTCGTCAATATTTCCTGCATGGTGTCCAATCCTGTAATAAAGGCTAAGAGTCTTTTCAGGTCTCCCATCGCGGCCTGCGTCCCTGTCAGTCTCACGTCCATCTCGTTAGTCCAAGGGTGACCCCCATCTTCTAGGACTGGGAGTTTTTCGATCACTTCAGACAGATCTGTATGACCCCAAGGACGATATTCTATCTTGTTATCTCGAAACAGCACCGGGAAGATCCCCTGAATTTCCTCTTCCTCCGATGCCTTCCCTCTTGGTCTAAGGCCATAATTGCTTACTAGTGGCTCCGTTCTTTCGTCCCACCTTGGTGTCGCTGTAGACCTTGGGAGGTTCGGCTGGGATGTATGATGTGATGACACTTGACGATATTCTCTTGAGAGGTTCGGCTGGGATGTATGAAATGATGTCACTTGAGCTATCTGTTCTTCCAGTTCCTCTATCTGTCGTATACAACTTTCCTCCTCTCTTAGGCTTCTCTGGAGTTTTCTTGCCCTCTTTCTTAACTCCTCCTTATCCTTTTTCACCCTTTCTTCCTCCTCTTCCTCCGACATCCTCTTCTTTTGCTTTAAGCTCTCTTTCTTCTTCTCTATCTTCAGAGACTCCTGCTCATCTTCAGAACCACTTTCTTCTTTTCCCTTTTTATAGCGTCTTGTCCTTCCCTGTTTTTCGGCCCTGGCTATTAGTTTTCTGATCTGAGCACTGTAACCTCCCTGTGCATTGCTGTCAGCACCGGAACATTCGCCTTCACCTCCACTGCCATCTTCACTGTCATCTGTCTTGTTCTCTGGTTCGAAATCCACGGTCACTTTTGCTCTTCCCCTCTCTAGTACATTATCACCCCCATCTTTGATAGTGAAGGCTCCGTTCGTACTTAGGACGGGGACCTGAGGGTAGATCCGCTGAGAATTGTCCTCCAGTATCTTGGCATAGGGAGGAGGACTGGAGATTGGAGCTGTGTGTGAGAATGGAATGTTCACTTTCTCTTCCATTGCTTTGGCCAATTCATCTCTTTTTTCTGGATCCATGTGAGCTGTTTTCTCTTTCCAAGCTAATGCTACTTTCTGCCCCTCTACCTTGAAGAGGTCTAAAATAGCTAACTCTAACCTGCGTTTCTCTGATCTAATCTTTCCTTTTTGATGCGCCTTATGTGCATTGATAAGTATCTCCAATGTTGCAATTAATTGTAAGTCAAAGGTGCCCTCTTCTGGCCATGGTTGTTCAATGTCTGCCCAACGAATATTCCATTTCGTTGACATTTTGCTAATCTCCTTAACAAGAGGATTCATTTTTTCCACTATAGCCACAGGGGATGAATTTGCTAATATTCCCTTGTCTGTATTAACAGCCCTCACAATGTTACTGGGTTTGGCTCCCATGTCTGAAATATTTATACTGCTTAATATGCTGAAAATATGCTATAAGGTGTACTTTTCTTACAACCCACCTTCTGTTGCCGTATCTGCTAAACAGATGCTAGTCCAACTTTTAACTGCGTCAACTGTCCACACAGAACATTACAATTCAGAACAACGGATTGTTTCAGTGGTATTGTGTATTATTGACTTAAATGTAATCTATGTGTGTGTGTGTTTTAATTTAAATTTAATTAAAATTTTAATTAAATTAAATTTAAATTATTTAAATAATTATAACTAATTAATCACTAACAATCAACTATCACTATTAATTAATATTAATTAATTATTAATAATCATAACCAAATAATCATTCAATTCAAATTTAAATTCAATTTAATTTCAATTCAATTCAATCCAAATTTAGTTTAGTTTTAATCTAAATGTTTTTCCCTTATTGTGTATGAATGTGTATCACTTAATTGCTCAATCAATACTAATTATAGTTCAGGTCAACTTTAATTATTAAACTACAAAGGCTGTTCAACACAATTTATCAAATTACAAAAGCAGGTCACGCTCTAAGTCTTTCTGATCCACAAACCCTTGATTGATCAATCCTCAGATAGAAACTGTTCTGCTATTCTTTAATCAAAAACTGTGAAAAAGAACTTAACTTGAAAATAAAAAGATGTAAAACACGAATAATGACAACAACCTGTAAAGAAATCGATTTATCTTGGAAGGAATAAAATGATTAATTATTAATTACAATCTGTAAAGAAATCGACTTGTTATTTGAAAGGAATGAATGATTAATTATTCATTACAATCTGTAAAGAAATCGACTTGTTATTTGGAAGGAATGAATGATTAATTAGACTTAGTCATTGTACAATCGTACACTTCATTGATGTAAACCTGTGAAAGAAAACGTTACCATTGGACTATTACAATCTGTCCACTAGATGGCAGCAAGTTCCTTCCCCAGACCTGTCAATGAAATTTCTCCAAACCACTCTATCCCACTGGTCAATTCACTTTCCTTATCTTTTAGAATACGACACAACCCATGCGAAATGAATCCAATTTTATCTGCAAGAAATAAGTAATGTAATTAATCAAAATCAGGTTCCTTTCTAAAGGAATGCTTATTATTCACCAAATGAATCTCATTCTAATATTTTCTAATGCCTTTTTTCCACAGCCTCTGTACTTGAACGCCTTGAGCGCTTGCAGGCATAAGGCTCGACGGCACTAAAGTAATTAGCTGACAATGGTCCTCTTGTCTTCTCACAAACACGGACTATGCTCTTTCAAACTAGGAATTCAGATTCCATACAATAGAATAGAGCTATTTCCTGCTCATAAACACGGACTAAGCTCTTACTTACAAAACACATCACACTTTGTTCCTTTACACTCATAACAATCCTGTTATACCACACACACGATAAAGTATCGTACAATTACAATAACACAATTATCAGACTCTCTTCTGATTTATCACAAGATATCAATATTGCCGACCCATTAACAAAACGTCTTCCGTTAATTTTTTGTCGACAAGCCTACACTTTTCATGTAGACACTACTAAAGTTCGTCTTCCTTTAGTACCAGGCTTACACACACACACGATATTTTCCCAATACAGTGCAATTTACACATTTATGTACAAATACAGATTTCTAAATCCGGCTCTTTAAATTCAATCCAATTGTAATTATCTTATATTTCTAACAGATACTCAACACAAATCTAAATTCTTTTGTTTACAGCTTAAAACCATTTAATTACATCAAAGCTGGAAGTCTGACAGAGAGAGAGAGGGACAGAGAGACAGAGAGTGAGAGAGGAAGGGAACCAATTTGAGAAAGGCAGAGGGAGAGAGAGAGGGAGATAGAGAGAGAGAGAGAAAGGGAACCAATTTGAGAAAGGCAGAGGGAGAGAGAGAGAGGGAGGGAGACAGAGAGAGAGAGAGAGAGAATGAGAGAAAGGCAGAGGGAGAGGGAGAGACAGAGAAAGAGCAGAGAAAGGGGGGGGAAGCAGAAGTCAATGGGTCACAGAGGGAGAGACAGAGAAAGAGAGAATGGTACTTACCTCCAGGCGCTGAATGAAGAGATGTAAAAATTGACGGTCACTATAATTACTTATAAGCTATTAATTAACTCGTGGGCTAGTCTCGCCATTATTTCGTATATATTGGTATCTGTTACTACTAAAAATGAAGAAGAATTCTTGAGCAAATTTAAGACTTGTTTATTCAAAAAAGCAGGTTACACAGCATGGCCCCTCAATGGAGCTGATGGTCCGAATCGGTCACAGGATGGATGTGAAGAAAAATAAAGAGAGAGAGTCCATCTGCGTAGCGGACTTTATACCCTGTCACTATTATTTCGCTGAGCCAACTAAACAGAGTCCACGTTACTTTAATTTGGTTGAATACAAAGCATACCAGTGAGTAGGTGAGGCCATTCTCCGTCCTGCAAATAGGATGTCATTGTCTTATTATAATGCAACTCACCCTATGGTCTAATACAATTCCAATGTAACCTATGTTATGGCCGTCTTGCTGACTCGGGCCCCAATGCAATTATCCTCCCATGATGACATTCCATCCTCTGCACATGCATTGTCAAAAGGCCACCGTGTGTCTCTCCCTATCTCTCCTAACAGAAACAACACAAACGGACGGTTATCTAGTGAATAGGGGAACGAATCAGATAAATGACAAATATGTTTCTGCCCTCAAGCAAGCCCTGGATGAGTAAAGAGGGAGTCAAACAGAGTCTCCCACTGTGTTGCTTTCACTACGTGGCCGTTGGGTTGCCATGGCTACGTCATATGAAAATACACTACAGTAGTGTTGTAGTTAACTAGGTAACAATGTAAAGTAGTGTTCTAGTTAACTAGGTAACAATGTAAAGTAGTGTTCTAGTTAACTAGGTAACAATGTAAAGTAGTGTTCTAGTTAACTAGGTAACAATGTAAAGTAGTGTTCTAGTTAACTAGGTAACAATGTAAAGTAGTGTTCTAGTTAACTAGGTAACAATGTAAAGTAGTGTTCTAGTTAACTAGGTAGCAGTGGGGATTACTCACCCAATCCATTGTGTTTGTGATGTTCTCTCTCTAACATCAAGCTAAACCTTGTCAATAAAGTCCATCAAAGAAAGAGGCGTAGGGTGGCTTTTCAAATCAGGTATATTGAACTGGTAAAAACTGCAAGACAAACAGCACAAAACATGTTTCAACAGGATGTAAACAAACAGTGGTTAGCTAGAAAGTCCGTTTTTTGGCCTAACAATCTAGCTACAAAACAATAACTAAAAACATAATATTCCCAACAAATGATGACTAATACTGTATATAAAGCTACCAATCCAACACTTGATATTTCGTACTTACAACATTGCTTTGTGTAAATCTGAACATGGATGTTGAATGATGAATGGAGAACAAACATAACGTCTCGGTCTCTCTCTGGCAAAGAACGATCTCCCAAACCGGAAGTAGACTTGCGGTAAACAGGAAGTGATGTCACTACATCAAATATCAACTAAAATATTTATATACATTGTTAACAGTTGTAAATAGTTCGTTTTTAGCAACAAATAAATCTTATCAACTTTACTTCTCTTTATGAACTATACAAAATAGTTTTTTTTTATCAAATATGAACTTTGTAACTTTTTCTAAAGAAAATAAAGAAAGTGTTGCCGGACAACACAGTGTTGTTGCAGTGTTTTGGCTTGACTAGCGAGTTTGTGTTGTGATTCTCAACAACGTTGAAACGTAGTTCCGTGTTTCAAAAGAAAAGTCCGAACATTTTTGATTGTTTGCCGATATGAGGACCAAAGCATGAGAACGTGTCACATTGAGGTTTTTGGTCCAGCAGGTACACGCTCTGACCAGCAGGGGGCGGAAGAGAGGCGCAGGTCTGTGTCTATGGAGCAGGTGACTTCGGCATAATATGTATGGATGTATAATATAATGAGACATCCACCGCTCCACCTTGAGACATCACTCATTAACACATCCTGGAGCAACACACAATGACGGTGTCACCCCATATGGACTTTGATCACACATGCTTGAATCCTGGCAGGATAAGAATCAATGTGTGACTGTGAGTTCGTGTGAGTCGCCCTCAACTCGAAAATAAACTACTGGGTTAGGCAAAGAAAATAACATCTCATCTCTCATCTGTTCTCTAAAGATTCAACTTTCTTAATTAGCCTAGATCACATATAGTCAGCTGAGCATGGACGCTATCTCATGTATTAATTAAAATAGCTGTGTTCATTTCTTAGCATAATTACATTTTATATCATACACTAAAACATTTAGAAGTAATTTAATACAATTTCATACTGTGTCCGCTCACTATTTGACAACATGGCCGCTATTCAATTCTTCAATAAACCTCCTGTGAATTCTCTTGAATAATCACCACATAAAACCATCTCCACAGCAACCAACAGATCTATCAAATACCATAATGATGTATATCATACTACAGTCTAAAATAATAATAATTATGTTTATACAACAGTTAGTTCCGACCAAGTCATTTGATTGGACAAGAGGCATTCCATGAGTGCTGATACACAGTATAACAGCACTAGGACTTTTAACTATATGTATCACTCCGAAATGACCGTTAATACAAAGTAGCTCGCCTGCAGATGTTTGTGTTCAGGTTACTAGGCAACAGTCCAGTTGCGGAACTATTTTTTCTTGACGGAGCCAAAATAAATGATTAAATAAACAAACAAATCATAATCTGTTGTCGCTTATTACTGTTAACTAATAAATTGCGCTGTAGAACTGTCGTATAAAAGCAATATCACACTGGAGGTCGTGTGTTATACTGAATATCAGCACGGCTGTGATTGTCTTCCTACTCGGCCTGCGACCTCGTACCTACGACCCAATCACAGCCGTGCTGATATTCAGTATAACACACTCCCTCTCCTGTGATATTGCTTAAATATCACACCCCAGTCTAAAATAATAATTATTATGTATATCATACCACAGTCTAAAATAATAATTATTATGTATATCATACCACAGTCTACACACATTGTAGCATATAGGACTTTTCCTGATTCAGGTTAACATTCCTGATTGCCCATGACCACTGTGCCTCGCTCTAAAGACCATGGCTGCGTTCGTAAATTCGCTCTGGAAATCTGATCAGCACTCATGGAATGCCTCTTGTCCAATCAAATCACTTAGTCCCTTTATGATGTTGAACCCAGTGTGCACTCCGGCGTTCTCAGAGCGAATTTACCAACGCAGCCCCATTGACAGGAGAGTATAAGATTTGAAAAATAACTGACCCAACTCAGGAACAGTTGGGGAATAAAAGACTGACTAATATGATCCTCCATCTCACAACTAGGGTTGCCAGATGGGGCAGGTTAACGCAGAATGGGCTACTTTTGATCACACTGGGCCAGAAAAAAAGCATTTGGGCGGGTTGGGCTGGATAAATAGCATTTAGGCGGTATCAAAATGTCAATACACACCCAATAGCTACATGTGCAGGTTTTTAAATTTATTTTACAACATCATTGGCAACAGACATACAGTTTAGAGGCAGGAGATGGACACCTGCCCAATAGTAATAAGCGGTCTTCTGACAATGGGTTTTGGGGCTGGTTTTTGGTGGATTTAGCGGTTTTTAGACTGTGGTTAGGCTGGAAATTGTCAATCCCATCTGGCAACCCTGCTCACAATTCTCTTCAATCTCAAGCAGCCACACTTCTGGTCGGACAGAAGATCCCCATCATGCAGCAGGTAGCCTACTGAAAGGTGCTAATTAGCTACTGATTACCTAACTGGTCGACATGAACCCTCTCAGACACGGCCAACGCTTCATTCCTTTAGAGAAGGTGGGTTGAATGACCCGTTACAGGCAGAATGACCCGTTACAGGCAGAATGACCCGTTACAGGCAGAATGACACACTGGATACCGTTGAACACAGAGTCATCTTCTCACCCTCCTCATCACTGACACTGTTTTATTACATCTCACACACTGATACAACATCTAGTCCACAGTAAAGAACAGGAGAGCTGGACTGTGGTGACTGGCTGTGTTAGAGTCTGTTGGCCAGTCCTACAGGGTCTCCTGGCCAGGCATACAGGGGCCAGGCAGGGCAGGCATGCAGGGGCCAGGCAGAGCAGGGTGGTACTGTAGGGCAGTAGTGAAGCTTCAACCACGGTTAGGATTGTGGAGAGTTCAAAGTCCAAATGGCGTAATGGAGAAAGTGTGGGGGTGGGGGGAGGGGGGGGGGGGTTACTAGGCTACTAGGCTAAGACGCCTCCTAGGCTACTACAGGCATAGGCTACTAGCTACTAGCTAGCTACAGGCAGACACATACACAAGGTGGTCCTCTGTGACTCAGTTGGTAGAGCATGGTGCTAACAACACTTAGGTTGTGGGTTCGATTCCCGCTGGGACCATACATATATATATATATACTGAAACATGTACACATTCACTGCAATGTAGGTCGCTTTGGATAAAAGCGTCAGCTAAATGGCATATATTATATAGATATTATATATGTACAGTATATATATATATTATACAAACAAGTGTTCTGGGTTACATGAAGTAATAGTAGAAGTAACCCCTGGCAACTAAACGTCCGTGTCGCACGCGCGCGCACGCACACACACGCACGCACGCACGCACGCACGCACGCACTCACACACACACACACACACACACACACTCACACACACACACACACACACACACACACACAGAGCAGGATAGTGTTCAGGCATAGTAGCCATGGAAGAACACACACACGCAGAGCAGGATGACGGCGTTGGCGTTGCAGACGTTCCTCCAGAGCGGCCTCTCGGAGGTGTCCGTCAGGCTCTTCTGCAGCGCGGCCTGCTCCTCTGGGCTCAGCCTGGGACCGGTCTGCTTCTCCAGCCCACAGAAGGTCCTCAGAGCCCGCCTGCAGAACCCTGGCTGGGCCTCCTCCTCACCCGGCTCTGCAGCACACACAGAAGCACATATGGAAACACTGTGTGTGTGTGTGTGTGTGTGTGTGTGTGTGTGCGAGTGCGTGTGCGTGTGTGTGTGTGTGTGTGTGTGTGTGTGCGTGCGTGCGTGTGTGTGTGTGTGTGTGTGTACCTTCATAATGTACATGTTTATGTGTGTGTGTGTGTGTGTGTCTGTCTGTCTGTCTGTAAGTCAGTCAGTGTGTGCGCGCGTGTCTGTCTGTCTGTATATGTAGGTGTGTGTGTGCGTGCACCATCATACTGTACATGTTTATGTGTGTGTGTGTGTGTGTGTGTGTGTGTGTGTGTGTGTGTGTGTGTGTGCGTGATGGAGGGTGGAGAGGCCTCTCTCACCTTCGACCCCCAGGGTGGAGTCAGAGTCTGGGTTCTCCACCCAGTCGTTGTCGGCCTGCAGGTCGATCCTGTCCTCTGTCCTGTCCCTCAGACTCCAGCACAGCCGGTACAGCTGGAGAGGGGGGGGAGGGAGGGAGGGGGGGAGGGGGGGAGAGGGAGAGGGGGAGTGGGAGGGAGAGGGAGGGAGAGGGAGAGGGGGAGGGGGAGGGGGAGGGAGAGGGAGAGGGGGAGGGGGAGGGGGAGGGAGGGGGAGGGGGAGGGGGAGGGAGGGAGGGGAGGGAGGGGGAGGGGGAGGGAGGGGGGGGGGGGGAGGGAGTGGGAGGGAGGGGGGGGGGGGAGAGACGCATATATGTGACCCAGTCTGATCATCTGGTCCGCATGTCGGCAACCAATCAAAATGTTCAGACTTTTCTTTTGAAACACGGAACTACGTTTCAACGTTGTTGAGAATCACAAACACAAACTCGCTAGTCAAGCCAAAACACTGCAACAACGCAACGGATTGGGTGAGAAATCCCCACTGCTACCTAGTTAACTACAACACTACTTTACATTGTTACCTAGTTAACTAGAACACTACTTTACATTGTTACCTAGTTAACTAGAACACTACTTTACATTGTTACCTGGTTAACTAGAACACTACTTTACATTGTTACCTAGTTAACTACAACACTAATTTACATTGTTACCTGGTTAACTAGAACACTACTTTACATTGTTACCTAGTTAACTAGAACACTACTTTACATTGTTACCTAGTTAACTAGAACACTACTTTACATTGTTACCTAGTTAACTAGAACACTACTTTACATTGTTACCTAGTTAACTAGAACACTACTTTACATTGTTACCTAGTTAACTAGAAAACTACTTTACATTGTTACCTAGTTAACTAGAACACTACTTTACATTGTTACCTAGTTAACTAGAACACTACTTTACATTGTTAGCTCACAAAACAAGTTGTGTTAGTTGACTAGAGATGATTTTCAACAACGCTGAAATGTATTCACATTTTTCGAAAGAAAAGTCAGATCATTACATTGGATCCCGACATGAGGACCAAAGCATTAGAATGTGTCACGTTTGACCACAGCTGTCAGGTGTAACATACATATTTGATCACAGCTGTCAGGTGTAACGTACGTATTTGTCGTCGATGGGCTGGGTCATGAGGGAGATGGACAGGATGAGCAGACAGGAAACCACAAACAGGATGATGGAGAAGTAGAGGTAGTGGACGCCGCAGATGATGACAGGACAGGCGCTGGGGTGGACGCAGCTCCCGGTCCCGTAGGCGAACTCAGCGATCATCCTGGTCAGGCCGATACACAAGCCTATGAGGAGGCCGTAGAACGCACCCTGGGGGGGGGGAGGGAGGGAGGGGGGGGGGGAGGGGAGGAGGGGGGGAGGAGAGGGAGAAGGGGAGAGGAGAGGGGGAGGAGGATAGATGTAGTAGTAGAGGGTAAGAGAGGTCTCTCCATCCTACCTCCACCTTTCATCATGTACACAAACATGAACATGGACAGTGCACTCACACACACACACACACACACCTACACACAGGCAGGCAGGCAGACACACACACACACACACAGACAGACAGACAGACGAGGGAGATCATAAACACACATTCATAGAAAGGCAATAAATTATGAAATGGAAACCAGGGACCCACCGGCTCGTTGACTCTCTTGCAGAAGATGGCCAGCATGTAGACAGCAGCGATGGGCGGAGTCAGGTAGGAGGTTATGGACTGGATGTAGTCAAACAGCTGGCCGCTCTGCGCTGACTTCACCACCGGGATCCACGCGATGCTCACCCCGATCAGGAACACGATGAACACCCTGCACACACACACACACACACACACACACACACACATGTACACACACATGTACGCATGTATACACACACACACACACACACACACGCATGTACACACACACACACACACACACACACACACATATATATATTAGAAGCGAGAACATTTATCCATGTACAAACGAATACAAAACTAAACGCACGGGACACACACACACACACACACAGGCACACACACACACACACACACACACAGGCACACACACACACACACACACGCCCACCTGCCAGCGATCATCAGCTCCTTCTCCTTCGCGGTGGAGCGTATCTTGGTGTAGATGTCCATGGTGAACAGGGTGGAGGCGCTGTTGAAGATGGAGGTGAGGGAGGACATCAGAGACGCCAGCATCACGGACAACATGAGACCCCGCAGACCTGGGGGGGGGGGGGGGGGGGGGGATTAGCAAAGAGGAGTGAGAGAGCATAAGAGGAATGGGATGAAGGGATATGGTGGAGGAATGGGATGGAGGGATGGATGGGAGGGATGGAGGGATATGATGGAGGGATGGGAGGGATGGAGGGATGATGGGATGGGAGGGATGGAGGGAGGGATGGGAGGGATGGAGGGAGGGACGGGATGGAGGGATGGGATGGAGGGATGGGATGGAGGGATGGGAAATACAGTATAAAGAGAATTAGTGTTGGTCATTGTGTACAGTACACACAGTACACACACACACACACACACACACACACCATCAGGCATGAGGTCCACCACCAGCTTGGGGTAGGCGATGTTGGTGCAGCCCACGCTGGCCCCGCAGAACTCCTGGCACTTCTCTGGGACCACGCACGCCACCTCATCTGCAACACAGGCCAGGGCAGGGTCAGGTTAGGGTCAGGGTCAGGGTCAGGTTAGGGTCAGGGTCAGGGTCAGGGTCAGGGCAGGGTCAGGGTCAGGTTAGGGTCAGGGTCAGGTTAGGGTCAGGTTAGGGTCAGGGTCAGGGTTAGGGTCAGGGTCAGGGTTAGGGTCAGGGTCAGGTTAGGGTCAGGGTCAGGGTCAGGGTTAGGGTCAGGGTCAGGTTAGGGTCAGGGTCAGGGTCAGGGTCAGGTTAGGGTTAGGGTCAGGGTCAGGTTAGGGTCAGGTTAGGGTCAGGGTCAGGTTAGGGTCAGGGTCAGGGTTAGGGTTAGGGTCAGGTTAGGGTCAGGGTCAGGGTCAGGGTTAGGGTCAGGGTCAGGGTCAGGTTAGGGTCAGGGTCAGGGTCAGGTTAGGGTTAGGGTCAGGTTAGGGTCAGGGTCAGGTTAGGGTCAGGGTCAGGGTCTCTGGTACCACGCACGCCACCTCATCTGCAACACAGGCAGGGTCAGATAACAATAATAACTCTGGGTAGAGGATGTACCTGGTAGAGGATGTACCTGGTAGAAGATCATGGGTAAAGGGTGTACCTGGTAGAGGATCATGGGTAAAGGGTGTACCTGGGTAGAGGATGCGGCTGATCATGCCAGGGAACACCATGAGGAACATGGGCAGCAGCTTCAGGTAGCCACACAGGATGCAGCCCGCCTTCACGTGGGACAGGTTCTTAGCAGACAGACACCGCTGGACGATCACCTGAAGGACCGCAGGGTCAGAGGGCAGAGGTCATAGCACAGAGGACCACAGGGTCAGA
>NC_137689.1:75565182-75567682 GCF_963989245.1 Nansenia antarctica
TTTAAATAATTTTGCCATTTAGCAGACGCTTTTATCCAAAGCGACTTACAATTACGAATTACAGGGACATTCCCCCTGGAGTAACTGAGGGCTAAGTGCCTTACCCAAGGGCACACTAGTAGTGGTGTGGCTTCAGGCGGGATTTGAACTCACAACCTTCCGATCACAAGTCCAACTCACTATCCACTAGACCACCACTACCCATATTACTGTGACAGCGTCTGGTGAAAGGGGGACCAAGTCAGCAACCAATCAAAATGTTCAGACTTGAAACACGGAACTTCGTTTCAACGTTGCTGAGAATCACAACACAAACTCGCTAGTCAAGCCAAAACACTGCAACAACACAATGGATTGGGTGAGTAATCCCCACTGCTACCTAGTTAACTAGAACACTACTTTACATTGTTACCTAGTTAACTACAACACTACTTTACATTGTTACCTAGTTAACTACAACACTACTTTACATTGTTACCTAGTTAACTAGAACACTACTTTACATTGTTACCTAGTTAACTAGAACACTACTCTACATTGTTACCTAGTTAACTAGAACACTACTTTACATTGTTACCTAGTTAACTAGAACACTACTCTACATTGTTACCTAGTTAACTAGAACACTACTTTACATTGTTACCTAGTTAACTAGAACACTACTCTACATTGTTACCTAGTTAACTAGAACACTACTTTACATTGTTACCTAGTTAACTACAACACTACTTTACATTGTTACCTAGTTAACTAAAACACTACTTTACATTGTTACCTAGTTAACTAGAACACTACTTTACATTGTTAGCAGGCTCACAGAACAAGCTGTGTTAGTTGACTAGCGAGTGCGTCGTTGATTTTTAACAACTCTGAAATGGATTTACATTTTTCTAAATGAAAGTCTGAACATTGTGATTGGTTGCTGCCTTGCTCCCCCCTTCACCAGACCGTGTCACATGTCAGATCTACGGTCACACGCTGACACAGGCGGACTCACCCCGGCTTTGATGTAGATGGGCACAAACAGCCACCCCAGGATGACCACCACCACCAGGGCCTGGAACACACAACCACTCACATGAGCAAATAACCACAATGCACTTCACCTTCTTCATCTATTCAACAGCTGTTTTCTAGTGTCTAGTGTCACAGGGTCAGATCTCTACACCATCTACAGACTGACCAGCCCAGAGGGAGAGATACTGGATGTGATTCACTGCAGAAAGGAAATCTCAGTCTTGAAATATCTTAAATCAAGGCAATACATGCTTGTTTTTTTTGTCTGACTGCACTAGTTTTAAGATATCTCTTACTTGTTTCAAGAAAACTGAAAGTGAAACTTTCCTGTTGTGTTGGCAGATCATTTTGCTTATTTTAAGTAACCTTTCCCCCATTGGATTGCTCTTTTTTCTTTTTTCTTGTTTTTGAGAGCTGACTTTTTGCAGTGTAATGGTAATGGTAATTAGTAATGGTCAAAGTCATAGGTCATAGGTCATAGGTCATAGGTCATGATTACATCAGCTCTAAGGTGTGTGTGATGTTAGGGTTAGGGTTGGTGTGTAAGGTGTGTGTGGTGTTAGGGTTAGGGTTGGTGTGTAAGGTGTGTGTGGTGTTAGGGTTAGGGTCAGGTGGGTTTCTACTCACGTTCCATTCGAAGCCCCCGGTGGCGATGCCCGAGGCGGCGGCGGTCCCAGCGATGCCAACAAAATGGCCGCTGCCGATGTTACTGGCGAACAGAGACGCTCCGATCTGCAGAGGACCAGAGACAGATTCATTACATCTGCAGAGGACCAGAGACAGAGTCATTACATCTGCAGAGGACCAGAGAGAGACTCATTAGATCTGCAGAGGACCAGAGGACCAGAGGACCAGGGGAGAGAGAGAGGACCAGAGGACCAGAGGACCAGAGGACCAGAGGACTAGAGGACCAGAGGACCAGAGGACCAGAGGACTAGAGGACTAGAGGACCAGAGGACCAGAGGACTAGAGGACCAGAGGACCAGAGGACCAGAGGACCAGAGGACTAGAGGACTAGAGGACCAGAGGACCAGGGGAGAGAGAGAGGACCAGAGGACCAGAGGACTAGAGGACTAGAGGACCAGAGGACCAGAGGACTAGAGGACCAGAGGACCAGAGGACCAGAGGACCAGAGGACTAGAGGACTAGAGGACCAGAGGACCAGGGGAGAGAGAGAGGACCAGAGGACCAGAGGACTAGAGGACTAGAGGACCAGAGGACCAGAGGACTAGAGGACTAGAGGACCAGAGGACCAGAGGACCAGAGGACCAGAGGACCAGAGGACTAGAGGACCAGAGGACCAGAGGACCAGAGGACCAGAGGACCAGAGGACCAGAGGACCAGAGGACCAGAGGACCAGAGGACTAGAGGACCAGAGGACCAGAGGACCAGAGGACCAGAGGACCAGAGGACCAGAGACACACTCATCAACCAGGTTACAGAACAGAACAGCAGGTGATTACTGTACTGTGCTGTCTTTAGA
>NC_137689.1:75577682-75582682 GCF_963989245.1 Nansenia antarctica
CCCCTTAAAGACCCTGTCCCCTCCACCCTTAAAGACGGAAACTTCACTTTCAGAAGATGGCGGTTGGGGTCAGGGGGGGGGACACGTTCATGGGGTGCTAGCAGTGCACACTGGGGTCAGAGGCCAGAGGTGAAAGGTCAACAGGCAGGAAGTAGAGAGGAGCAACAGACGAACACATCTTACAGGGCAGAGGGGAGGGGGAGGAGGGGGAGGAGGAGGGGGAGGCGGAGGGGGAGGAGGAGGAGGGGGAGGCGGAGGGGGAGGAGGAGGAGGAGGAGGAGGGGGAGGAGGAGGAGGAGGAGGAGGAGGAGGAGGGGAGGGGGAGGAGGAGGGGGAGGAGGAGGAGGAGGAGGGGGAGGAGGAGGAGGAGGAGGAGGGGGAGGAGGGGGAGGAGGAGGGGGAGGAGGAGGGGGAGGGGAGGGGGGGGGAGGGGAGGAGGAGGAGGAGGAGGGGGAGGAGGAGGGGGAGGGGGAGGAGGAGGAGGAGGTGGAGGAGGAGGGGGAGGAGGGGGAGGAGGAGGGGGAGGAGGTGGAAGAGGAGGAGGAGGGGGAGGAGGAGGGGGAGGAGGAGGAGGAGGAGGGGGAGGGGGAGGAGGGGGAGGAGGAGGAGGAGGAGGAGGAGGAGGGGGAGGAGGAGGAGGAGGAGGAGGGGGAGGAGGAGGAGGAGGAGGAGGAGGAGGAGGAGGAGGAGGAGGGGGGGGTTTCAAGTGGAGGAAAGCACAACAACATTCTGGTCATAGTGACGTCTGCACACATCTCCCCTAGTTAACATTAAACACAGCCGCTCATGACTGACTAACCACTCCTCTTAGGACTTCCTCTGGAAACGTCACTTTAATATTGACCAGTCATGTGACTAGTGACAGGGAAGAGAAGATAGCAACCAAAACATTTATTAAATAATAAATAAATAAATAATAATAATAATAATAATACCAGTAGCACACAGGAAGTGGGAAAGGGACAGTAAGCCTTGAAGAAAGACAGAAAAGACAGTGAAAGAGGAGAGGAGGGGACATGAGGAGAGGAGGGGACAGGAGGAGAGGAGGGGACATGAGGAGAGGAGGGGACAGGAGGAGAGGAGGGGACATGAGGAGAGGAGGGGACATGAGGAGAGGAGGAGACATGAGGAGAGGAGGGGACAGGAGGAGAGGAGGGGACATGAGGAGAGGAGGGGACATGAGGAGAGGAGGGGACATGAGGAGAGGAGGGGACATGAGGAGAGGAGAGGACATGAGGAGAGGTAAAGGATGGAGAGACAGACTCTTCCTGGCTGAGGCCATAGCGAAGCGTTAGAATGGCACAGAGAGACAGAGAGGTGAGGAACAGAAAGAGGTAGAAAGAGAAAAGAGAAAAGAGAGAAGAAGAAGAAAAGAGCAAAGAGAATAATTAGAGGTACTGGGGTGGGTAGGTGGGTGGGAGGGAGGGAGGGAGGGGCTATTCTAGCTAGAGACTATCAACTATCAACGGGGTGGGGGAGTAGGGGTGTGTGGAGGGAGGAAGGGAGGGGAGAGGAGGGAGGGAGAGAGGGAGGGGTCTCTCTCAGTTATTGGCCTCCCCCCCCTCGCTGTCCTGCTGGTCGCTGGTCCACAGCGTGAGGTTGTCCCTCAGCAGCTGCATGATGAGGGTGGAGTCCTTGTACGAGTCCTCGTTCAGGTTGTCCAGGTGTCCGATGGCCTCGTCGAAGGCCTCCTTGGCCAGCTGGCAGGCGCGCTCGGGGGCGCTCTGGATCTCGTAGTAGAACACCGAGAAGTTGAGCGCCAGGCCCAGGCGGATGGGGTGCGTGGCGGCCATGCTCTTACCGATCTCGTAGGCCTCCTTGTAGGCCGCCTCCGAGCTCTCCACGGCCTGGGCCTTCTTCTCCCCCGAGGCCACCTCGGCCAGGTAGCGGTAGTAGTCGCCCTTCATCTTCAGGTAGAACACCTTGCTCTCCAGCTGTTGCTCCTCCTCGCCGCAGCTCTTGATGAGGAACTGGTCGAGGAGGGCGAGGACGTCCTGGCAGACGGTCTCCAGCTCCTTCTCGATGGTCTCCCGGTAGGCGCGGACCAGCTCCAGCTTCTTCTCGTTGCCGTCGGCGACGGCGCGCTGCTCGATGCTGGAGGTGACGCGCCAGGAGGAGCGGCGGGCGCCCACCACGTTCTTGTACGCCACCGAGAGGAGGTTGCGGTCGTCGTTGCTCAGCGGCTCGCTCAGCTCCGTCACCTAGATGACGACGACAGCGATGACACACAACGTGAAACACTCAGAAATCATTCAAATAACTTTATTTAAAAAATGTTTGACACTGCTGTAGGCCTACTGAGTTCTTTTTTCTTTTTTTTACATCTGTAGGCTACCGACAACAAATTCCACCGACCTTGGTCGTGTGGTCATTAAACATTCATTCATTCATTCAAATAACATTTTTAAATCCAGAGATTGTAAAAGGCATTCGGAGCAGAGATTGTGTAGAAGCCTGGTAGTATTGGACGTCACGTCATGAGATAAAGGCTTTTGAGGCCTGTTCCAGGGCTTACGTTTGTGGCTGACACTGGGATTGAATCATATAAATTGATGGGATTAACGTTTCCCATGTAATCCTCCATGTACACGGACAGACTACAGCCATGTACACAGACAGACTACAGCCATGTACACGGACAGACTACAGACATGTCCACGGACAGACTACAGACCTGTCCACGGACAGACTACAGACATGTACACGGACAGACTACAGACATGTCCACGGACAGACTACAGACATGTCCACGGACAGACTACAGACATGTCCACGGACAGACTACAGACATGTCCACGGACAGACTACAGACATGTACATGGACAGACTACAGACATGTACACGGACAGTCTAAAGACATGTACACGGACAGACTACAGACATGTCCACGGACAGACTACAGACATGTACACGGACAGACTACAGACATGTCCACGGACAGACTACAGACATGTCCACGGACAGACTACAGACATGTCCACAGACAGACGACAGACATGTCCACGGACAGACTACAGCCATGTACACGGACAGACTACAGACATGTCCACGGACAGACTACAGACATGTCCACGGACAGACTACAGACATGTACACGGACAGACTACAGACATGTCCACGGACAGACTACAGACATGTACACGAACAGACTACAGACATGTACACAGACAGACTACAGACATGTCCACGGACAGACTACAGACATGTACACGGACAGACTACAGACATGTACACGGACAGACTACAGACATGTACACGGACAGACTACAGACATGTACACAGACAGACTACAGACATGTCCACGGACAGACTACAGACATGTACACGGACAGACTACAGACATGTACACGGACAGACTACAGACGCAGTGGCTGACTGGGTTCATGTCTGGCTGCGTTCGTAAAGAGGAGCTGCCGCTCATAGATGTGGGCTTTTAATCACGATGAGGTTAACATTTATGATTTGTATGCAATTGGCTTTACATAAGATTACATAAAATACAACATTTCCAGTAAAAATAATGTCCGTCGATGCAACAGCCGCTTGTCTCGATCTCCACCCGACGCATCCCGCTGTGTGACAGTCTGCACTGGTTGACTCTACGAACGCACCCATCTATGCCTCTGGGTGCGTTCGGCAATACGCTCTGGAAATCTGATCAGCACTCGTGGAGTGCCTCTCGTCCAATCAAATGACTTGGTGCCTTTATGACGTTGAATTCAGTGTGCGCTCCGGCGCTCTCAGAGCAAATTTACGAACGCAGCCATTGTTCAGCCACTGCATCAGAGCCATAAAACCCATGAAGCTTCTTTCATTGTTTTTTGATTGATTGATTGAAAACTTTATTAGAAGATTTGCAGAAGTAGGTACATGAAAGCACATATTACATACAAGGTCAACTAAAAGGATAAAAACCCAAGAAAGCCACTGGCTTATTTCAATTGGGGTCCTTGATTTTCAATTCATCGTTACATGTAAGACAGACAGGAAAAAAACTAGTACTATCTACAAGATAATACAGACAAATAACTATTACTATCTACAAGATAAAAATACATCCATCGTGGGAAGAACAATACTAGATATACAATACAACAAAACATCAGGTATGTACAGCGGGTAGGACAGGAGGGGACATACACCACAGGTGGGGGCGGGGGACAAAACACAAAGTATGTACAGTGGGTAGTTCGGGTCTTTTAATCTGATTTTTGATTTAGAGGGTCCAGTTACGGATTGCAGCCTCCTGTAAATGTTTTTTGAGAGTGGTTTTGAAGGTGGGCAGTGTTTTGCACTCCTTTAAGATTATAGGAAGGGCGTTCCACATTTTTACTGCATAGTTTGCAAACGAGTTTAACCCCTTGTTTGTGGTGCAACGCGGTTGAACGTGGTTCGTGGAGCTTCCTCTGGTGTTGTATGTGTGGACGTTGTTCACTTTTTGGAAGTATGTTGACAGGTACTTGGGTGTCTTTGTGGTGTAGCGTATCTTGAAGACCAGGCCCAGTGCAAGCTGCTGCACTCTGTCAACTACTCGTAGCCAATCAAGGCTCAAAAAATGAGCAGCGGTTAGATGTGTCCTAGGGTTGAGGCCTAGCAGAAGCCTAACCAGTTTATTTTGGGCTGTCTGGAGTCTTGTTTTATGGGCCTTTGTGGTTCTATAGTACCATGATGTTACGGCATAGTCGAAGTGACATTGAATGAGAGCTCCTGATAGGGTCCTCAGTGTGTTTTTACTGACAAGTGAGGATATCCTGTACAAGAATCTAGTTCTATGGTTCACTTTTTTGATTACTTTTGCTGCCATTTTATCTCCGGAAAGATTTGCCTCTAAGATGGAGCCCAGGTATGTAATATCCTCTTTTCTTGTGATATTAATGTTACCCACTTTTATTTTAAAATGTTCAGCCTTTCTGAGTTTAGATGGGGATCCGTATAGGATGGTTTCAGTTTTACCTAGGTGTATTGATAGTTTATTGTCAGCTAGCCAGATGCAGATTCTA
>NC_137689.1:75587682-75589596 GCF_963989245.1 Nansenia antarctica
CGATCAATGATCGACGTCGTTATATGGAGAACATTTATGAAATAGGCAATGAATGTGTGTCCTTTCAGTCTGCCTCCATCCATGTGGATGAACCACCCGACCCAAAGGCCTGAGGTGTTGTAGGAGGTATGAATATGATTTAGGGGGTATTTAGTATAACAGGCTAATGGGTTTATTGTGAGTTTACTTTGATTGTTTGTTTATTGCCTAGATCACCGTATTGAGAAGTCATATGGTTATGGGGGGTGATATTGCAAGGTAATTTAAGCACCTGCGCACCTTGCATTGCGGTAGTGGAGAGAGAGGGGAGCGATGTATTTTTGTTGACCGCATTATACGCATATGACGCAGATGAACCACTGATGAACCAGATGAGACACTGACCTCATGTCTTTTAGCTTGCTTTTATAGTTGTTTTTATTTTCTTAATATTGTTGTCTTTATTTGCACTTGACACCACGGACCTCATTGTCTCTTAGCTTGTTTTATAGCATTTTCGCTTTTGAATTTGTCTAGTGTGTAATATTTGTGATATGTTATGTGTATATGTTTGTGAATATGTGAATATGTTTTTCTGTTTTTGCACCTTCAGAAGAACCACTACAATTTCATTGTATAGGCAACTGTACAAGGACAATAAAGTCTATTCTATTCTATATTCTATACACATTGTTTGTTATTTTTCTGGTTTTGATCGCTTATGGATTATTTTTGTATGTCGCCAAGTTTGATTGTTCTATTCAATAAATGCTCTAAAACGTACTTTTCATCTCAGCGGATTGTTTGGCGCATCATACAATTACCAGCCAGACCCTGGTTGCGTCTCTCAGCGACTTTTTACTTTTGGCTCTATCTATCTATCTCGCTACAGGTGTCATATAACCCTAACCCATATCCTGTCATATAAAAGTACCTTATTGAATCTCCAGGTAATGTAGGCCATTTCTGACATCCATCACTTTTGCTGTCGTTAAGATACTTTATTTTTCTGTTTTGGTAGTCTGTCCAATGTGACACTTGCCCTCCTCCACCGGCCCTAGTTTTGGATCTAGCTTGCTGTTCATTATTTTCATGATAAATCGTAGCTAGCTAGCTATAACATCTTCATATACACCATACAGGCTACTGATTAACAGTAGGCACTGATTAACAGTAGGCACTGATTAACAGTAGGCAAATGCCCATTGAACAGATTTATTCATTATCCTATCTTAAGAAAACTAATGTAACACTCTCACCTGGGGACTTACACTGCAAATCAAATCAAAGATCGACAAATCCCTGATGACAGGGAGATGACGTATGACTGCTCTGATGAATCAACCCCTATTTCATAAATGTTCTCTATATAACGACGTCGATCATTGATCGGCAACGACACTATATAATAGTTTGCCTAACTGGCCATCGGATTTGGGCTCCTAATATCTAAAAAGCACTACGGTTTTCTTATTTTATCGGATTAAAGTAGCAAAGACCAGACATTTCCATTGACCGCCAGTCAAACTTCTCCCCTTCTATCACCCAAAAAGGGGCGTGGACATGACGGGAGAGCAAAGTACCCGGATGCGTTCGAATTGCATAGAGAGTTTGAATTTTGTCAGCTACAAAGCGGATGTGTTTACTAGAACATGTAAATGCAATTGCGAATCACATTATTGCATTACAATTTGAATATTGACTCAAATAACGCAGGCAAAAGTGGCAAATGAATATGCTATTTTGGGATTGCAAAGTCATTTGCACATTGGAATGAACTTTTGAATTTTGTCAGCTACAAAGCAGCGCATGACTTTGGAAATTAAATGTAAAATGGCTTTGCATTATAATTTTAATATTGACAGCAAATGTGTACATCGGGTACATGAAAATGAAAATCATTAGAATTGCATTTGAATATTGTCTGAAAGAATG
>NC_137689.1:75589796-75609796 GCF_963989245.1 Nansenia antarctica
GTGTGTGAAGTCTCGGAGCAGGCGGTCGGCCAGGCCTCTCGTCCCCCAGCACGCCCGTCCTCCAGGCCTTGGTCAGCATGGTGTTGTAGGCCCAGTAGAACCCTACGTGGCCCTCCTCTGACCCAAACAGGCCCTGGCTGGCCGACGCCGTGGAGTTACGCCTCCGCCGCTGCTGCCCAGAGGAGTACTTCCTCTTAGGGTAGGGCAGCTGGAGGAACACTGTGCCTGGGGGGGGGGGGAGGGAGGGGGGGGGGAGAGAGGGAGGGTGGGGGGAGAGGGAGAGAGGGGGGGAGGGTCAGGACAGGAGGAGAGAGAGAAAGGGGGATGAGGAGACAGTGCCTGTAGATAAGTGTGTCCCACTGAATTGGAAGGAACACTCTTCCCTGTACATGTCTCACACACACACACACACACACACACTCTATGTATGTTACATACCTGTAACATGATGTACTGGGCTAGGTATCTATGTATGTTACATACCTGTAACATGGATGTATTGAGGTTTGTTATCTGATGGAAAATTGAAAGAAGAGGCAGAAAACTTGTCTTGAACGAATCCAAATCTGAGAGAGAGAGAGGGAGAGAGAGAGAACACACTTTAAATCCTCTGCAACACATGTGACTGTGAGGGGACTCTTACTGTGAAGGACTCTTACTGTGAAGGACTCTTACTGTGAAGGACTCTTACTGTGAAGACTCTTACTGTGAAGGACTCTTACAGTGAAGGACTCTTACTGTGAAGGATCTCTTACTGTGAAGGTCTCTTACTGTGAAGGACTCTTACAGTGAAGGACTCTTACTGTGAAGGATCTCTTACTGTGAAGGTCTCTTACTGTGAAGGGGGTGCAGGTGTGTCACCTACCTGTACAGGATGGCCTCCTGGAACAGCTGCATCCTGTCCCAGTACGTCTCTGGTTCAAACCCTGACCAACAAACAACACGTGGTCGTTATCGTTGACGAGACAAATGCAACACAACCCAACACATGGATGGTTCTGATCTATGATTCTGTGTTTTTAGATTAGATTAACATTCAACAGAGGACAACGAAATGTATTTTTTTGCTCTAGACACAGGGTCAGCCATAGTCAGCGCCCCTGGAGCAGTTAGGGGTTAAGTGCCTTGCTCAAGGGCACAACGGCAGTGGTAGTAGGCACCTCATATTATGATGGCAGCAGCCCTCCAGGGAGAGGTTTGAGAACCACTGCTCTAGACTACCTGCCATTTTCCCTGACAACCCTGATTAAAAAGATACTCTGACGGTGGTGTGGTGAGTTCCCACTCCCTCTCTGTCTCTCCCAGTCCCCTCCCAGTCCCTCCCAGTGTCTCCCAGTCCCTCTCTGTCCCTCTCTGTCCCTCCCAGTCCCTCCCAGTCCCTCCCAGTCCCTCCCAGTCTCTCTCAGTCCCTCCCAGTCTCTCTCAGTCCCTCCCAGTCTCTCCCAGTCCCTCCCAGTGTCTCCCAGTCTCTCCCAGTCCCTCCCAGTCTCTCCCAGTCTCTCTCAGTCCCTCCCAGTCTCTCTCAGTCCCTCCCAGTCTCTCTCAGTCCCTCCCAGTCCTCCCAGTCTCTCCCAGTCCCTCCCAGTGTCTCCCAGTCCCTCCCAGTCCCTCCCAGTCTCTCCCAGTCTCTCTCAGTCCCTCCCAGTCTCTCTCAGTCCCTCCCAGTCTCTCTCAGTCCCTCCCAGTCCCTCCCAGTCTCTCCCAGTCCCTCCCAGTCCCTCCCAGTCTCTCCCAGTCTCTCCCAGTCCCTCCCAGTCCCTCCCAGTCTCTCCCAGTCCCTCCCAGTCTGTCCCAGTCCCTCCCAGTCCATCCCAGTCCCCTCCCAGTCCCTCCCAGTCTCTCCCAGTCCCTCCCAGTCCCTCTCTGTCCCTCTCTGTCCTTCCCAGTCCCTCCCAGTCCCTCCCAGTCCCTCCCAGTCTCTCCCAGTCCCTCCCAGTCCCTCCCAGTCTCTCTCAGTCCATCCCTGTCCCTCCCAGTCCCTCCCAGTCTCTCCCAGTCTCTCCCAGTCCCTCCCAGTCCCTCCCAGTCTCTCCCAGTCCCTCTCAGTCCCTCGCAGTCTCTCCCAGTCCCTCCCAGTCCCTCCCAGTCCCTCCCAGTCTCTCCCAGTCCCTCTCAGTCCCTCGCAGTCTCTCCCAGTCCCTCCCAGTCTCTCCCAGTCCCTCCCAGTCTCTCCCAGTCCCTCCCAGTCTCTCCCAGTCCATCCCAGTCCCTCCCAGTCCCTCCCAGTCCCTCCCAGTCCCTCCCAGTCTCTCCCAGTCCATCCCAGTCCCTCCCAGTCCCTCCCAGTCCATCCCAGTCTCTCCCAGTCCCTCCCAGTCTCTCCAGTCCCTCCCAGTCTCTCCCAGTCTCTCCCAGTCCATCCCAGTCCCTCCCAGTCCATCCCAGTCCCTCCCAGTCCCTCCCAGTCCCTCCCAGTCCATCCCAGTCTCTCCCAGTCCCTCCCAGTCCCTCCCAGTCTCTCCCAGTGTCTCCCAGTCTCTCCCAGTCCCTCCCAGTCCCTCCCAGTCTCTCCCAGTCCCTCCCAGTCCCTCCCACTCCCTCCCAGTCCCTCCCAGTCCGTCCCAGTGTCTCCCACTCCCTCCCTGTCCCTCCCAGTCTCTCTCAGGCCCTCCCCATGCCCCCCCCCCCCCCCCCCCTCACCCTCGAACAGGTTGTCGCTGCCGTCCCTGAGCAGGCAGGAGATGTGCAGGGGGATGAACAGCTGGGCGCGGAGGGGGTCTCCGTACAGGTAGGAGGGCAGGGCGAAGGGAACCTCCAGCACCGGCACCAACAGGAAGCCACAGGAGGCCGCCTTCCTGTGCCAGCCCTGCACCTGCTCACACACACACACACACAGACAGGACGTGAGACACACAGACAGGAAGTGAGACACCACCAGGTAAAGAGGGTGAGGGTGAGAGTGAGGGTGAGGGTGAGGGTGAGGGTGATGGTGAGAGGGTGTAGGGAGACCAGGGTGTGTGAGGGGGTTAGACATGAACACAGCAGCACACTTAATTTACATTTAGGACATTTAGCAGACGCCATTATCCATCCAGCCATCCATCCTCCCTCCCTCCCTCTCCTCCCTCCCTCCCCCCCCTCCCTCCCTCCCCCCCTAGTTACCATCTCAAACAGCACGGCGGCGGTCACGGCCATCCAGTGCAGCTTGACCTCGAAGGCGGCGTTGAGGGAGAAGTTGCCATGGTAATAGCAGCTGCACCACTCCGTGCGGTCGCTACGGTTGTTCACGTCCACGTCCAAGGGTGACCGTCTTCTGTTCTGGTACGCACGCAGCTGAGGGGAGGGAGGGGGGGGGGGGAGGGGAGAGGGGGAGAGGGGGGGAAGGGGAGAGAGGGAGGGGGAGGGAGGGAGAGAGGGAGGGGGAGGGAGGGGGGAGAGGGAGGGAGGAGAGGGAGGGAGGGAGAGGGAGGGAGAGGGAGGAGAGGGAGGGAGGGAGAGGGAGGGGGGGGAGGGAGAGGGGAGGGAGGGGGAGGGAGGAGAGGGAGGGGGGGAGGGAGGGAGGGAGAGGGAGGGGGGGAGGGAGGGAGAGGGAGGGAGGGGGAGGGAGGGGGGGAGGGAGGAGAGGGAGGGAGGGAGGGGGAGGGAGGGGGGGAGGGAGGGAGGGGGAGGGAGGAGAGGGAGGGAGGGGGAGGGAGGGGGGGAGGGAGGAGAGGGAGGGAGGGAGGGAGGAGAGGGAGAGGGAGGGAGGGGGGGAGGGAGGGGGAGGGAGGGAGGGGGAGGGAGGGGGAGGGAGGGAGGGGGAGGGAGGGAGGGAGGGAGAGGGGGGGAGGGGGAGGGAGGAGAGGGAGGGAGGGAGGGAGGGGGGAGGGAGGGAGGGAGGGAGGAGAGGGAGAGAGGGAGGGAGGGATGGGGGGACGGGGGGAGGGAGGGAGAGAGGGAGGGATGGGGGGACGGGGGGAGGGGGGAGGGGAGGGAGGGAGAGAGAGGGAGGGAAAGAGGGAGAAGCAGAGAAAGAGAGGGATGGATGTGGAGATGGTCGGCAGAGACAGGAAATGACATGTCATGAGGTCAAGAGGTGAGGGTGAGAGATGTGAGGTGAGGGTGAGAGGTGTGAGGTGAGGGTGAGAGGTGAAGGGTGAGAGGTGGGAGGTGAGGTAGGAGGTGAGAGGTGGGGGGTGAGGGTGAGAGGTGGGTTGGAGTGGAGTGGTTGGGAGATGGTGAGTGTGTGTAGGGAGACCAGGGTGTGTGTGAGTGTGTGTAGGGAGACCAGGGTGTGTGTGAGTGTGTGTAGGGAGAGCAGGGTGTGTGTGAGTGTGTGTAGGGAGGCCAGGGTGTGTGTGTGAGTGTGTGTAGGGAGACCAGGGTGTGTGTGAGTGTGTGTAGGGAGACCAGGGTGTGTGTGAGTGTGTGTAGGGAGAGCAGGGTGTGTGTGAGTGTGTGTAGGGAGGCCAGGGTGTGTGTGAGTGTGTGTAGGGAGAGCAGGGTGTGTGTGAGTGTGTGTAGGGAGGCCAGGGTGTGTGTGAGTGTGTGTAGGGAGAGCAGGGTGTGTGTGAGGGGGTTAGACAGGAACACAGCAGCACACGTCAAGGGGTGTTTTAGTAGCGATAGAAAGTCAATAAGGACAGAATGCCTGATACCCCCCTGTCATGCTCAGCAGCACCTCTCCAGCTGTTGGACTGTGGGTCACAATGACCCGGTGCCTTCATGGTAAATGGTAAATGGACTGACTTATATAGATGACTTATATAGCGCCTTTATCCAAAGCTCTTTTACAACGGCCTCTCATTCACCCATTCACACACACATTCACACACCGACGGTGTCATGCTACCATGCAAGGCGCCGGCCGGCCCGCTCACTGGGAGCAATTTGGGGTTCAGTGTTCTTGCCCAAGGACACTTCGACATGACGCTGCCCACAATGTCATCAGATCAGATCAGACTAGATTCAACTTTATTGTCATTGTATTGAGTACAAGTACCACATGTGTCAGTCTCAGTTGACACTTCTTCAAACACTTCCTCTAGGATTATCTCATTCTTAACAAAACGTTTTTGAATGTTTTAGTTTTTTTTATTAATTTCCCATTTAAACAGAGTAGAGTTTAAATCCGTCTCTCTCTCTCTCTCTCTCTCTCTCTCTCTCTCTCTCTCTGTCTGTCTGTCTGTCTGTCTGTCTGTCTGTCTGTCTGTCTGTCTCTCTCTCTGTCTCTCTGTCTCTCTCCCTCTCTCTCCCTCTCTCTCCCTCTCTCTCCTTCTCTCTCCCTCTCTCCTTCTCCCTCCCCCTCTCCCTCCCTCCCCTGTTTAAATGCTGTGCGATCGATCTCTCGAGACTCTGGGTATAACCACCATCCTCAGCTGACAGGAGAGCATCAAGGGAGCTTTTTCTCACGTGTTTAACACTAGAACAGCCGTGTCTTTGTTACCTGCTATAAGAGCCGCCTCGGGGGTCAAATGGCCATAGTCTTTACAATGGGAAGCTGCTATTTACACACAACAACCACTAGTTGGCCGCCTTGTAAATTAGCCTGCCTCCTACACAGAAAAACTACAAAATAGCTTTATACTAGCTCATCCTGGTGTGATTTTTAAAATGTAAGGATACTGGGTGGTAGAACGCATATCTAAGAAAAGTCATGAAAGGAGGGTCCTGAAATTTGATCGAGTGCAAAGATATAAACATTTCTTTTCAACTCACACTGTCAAATGACCCTCATGGCTGTTCTAGTGTTGAGACACGGAGCTGGAGGAAGCCTCGTTAGGAACTGACCAGTTAAAAGGATGAAGCCATTTAAAACGTGTCAGTCTAAACAGTATTTATACAACAGATAGATCTGGTCCAGTGTCTCTATTGGTCAGTTTGGTCCATTGTCTCTATTGGTCAGTCTGGTCCAGTGTCTCTATTGGTCAGTTTGGTCCAGTGTCTCTATTGGTCAGTTTGGTCCAGTGTCTCTATTGGTCAGTCTGGTCCATTGTCTCTATTGGTCAGTTTGGTCCATTGTCTCTATTGGTCAGTTTGTGTTCCAGCCGTGCCGATATCCATGACATACGCACGGCTAAATGGAATGTTGACACATCTTTTCATATTACTCTGCGTTTGTTTATATTACCGTTATCAAAGTTACATTCTTACCGTTGCTTAGCAACCGATAAACAACTGTTCAGCAGATGAATACACTTACAATAAAACACAGTTCCATTAAAACACATTCATTAAAAGTTTGTCTTGTCTTTCTTTTAGTGAAATATTGATAGATAAATGTGGTAACCGTGGTATAAAACTGTTAAGGAACTGGAAGCCGTGGTATATGGTGGATATCGGCACAGCTAGCTTAAATAACCACCAGAGGTAACAGACACAGAGGGGTTAAAGGTCAGGAGACAGAGAGGGTGAAGGGAAGGGCGTTAGGTGGTTAAGGCTCAGCGTGAGGAGAGACGTTCTCTCAACATGGCGGCGTTGTGGGGACGTCACCCTGGAGGCTGAACAGAGGAGGAGGAGGAGGAGGAGAGGAGAGGAGAGGAGGAGGAGGAGAGGAGGAGAGGAGAGGAGAGGAGGAGGAGGAGAGAGAGCTCACACCACCACTGCACTACAGAACCACAGCCACTACTGTCTACCACAACATGCAACTAGAGACCTCCACCAACGCACGCTCCGATTGGAGGAAGTAGACGCATGAATCACATCAACGAGCGCTCTGATTGGACAGGAGTGTCGCCCAATCAGTCGTCTGATTGGATAGAGAGGCAACTACCATTGGATGTGGTATGGGAAGTACTCACATGCCAACTCTAGCGGTGAGGGAGGGGGGATTGGGAGGGGGGGGTAGCATGCCCATTCTGAGGTGGAGGTGGAGGTGAAGGCTGGCTTGGAGCTCAGCTCTGGGGGGGGTCAGGGCTAGGGGGGGGGGGGGGTTCAGGGGTCAGGTGTGTGTGTACCTAGCAGGGCTGCGGCCTGGCTGCGTCCTCCGAAGCTGCGGCTGAAGGAGCTGTGCCTACTTGCGTAGGAGGCGGGGCGGCTGGGTAGCCACGGCAACAGGAAGGTCGGCAGGTCGCAGGGCCGCCGCTCCTCCAGGACGAACGCCACCTCGAACCACTTCCTCTGGAACAGAGCCAGGTCCTCCAGGGAGGCCGTGGACCAGGCCGTCCCTCCCCCGCCTCCCCCTCCCCCGCCACCCCCGCCACCGGCCGCAGGGGGGGGCAGCTGGGCTGTAAGGAGAGGAGGGGGAGGGAGGTGGGGTGGGAGAGGGTGGGGAGAGGGTGGGGGTGTGGGAGGGAGGGAGGTGGGGAGAGAGGGAAGAGAGAGGGTGGGCGTTGGGAGGGAGGGAGAGAGGGAAAGGGGGGTTGGGGGTGAGGGGGAGTGTAGATGGGACACAGAGAGTTATTGAGAGTGTAGATACCAACCAGCGACCGACAGCTAAATGAGAACAGTCGATAGCAGATAGCAGATAGCAGCATTACTGAGGATCAATGACTGGAAACAGGCCAGTGCATTACACTCGCGGCTAAGCTACCTAGCTAGCGCTGACCTAAACACTGCTGTGTTCAAGCTAGGGTTATCCTGGAGGCTATTCCACTAACGTTGATTAGTATATCGGCGATTAAAATAAATCAGGCGATCAGGCAACTCGGGATTGGAATTCAAGCCTCAGGTGATTCCTCGAACGAGGATCAGGCTTGTGTCATGAGTGTTCACAGAACACCGGCTTAGAAATCCTCGATATGGGCGCGTGCACGCAGACATAAAGAGCCCCGAAGAGTCAAACAGTCGAAATGAAGATTGATCTTTATGAAGACGACAAATAAGATGTAAAATAGTGTAATACTGCCGCAATTAACAAGGCGAGGGAAATGGTTTGGCAAGAAATTGCTGACTGATTAAATGAGTAGGTCATACTAGCCCCAGTTATTGTTATATGTTCATATTTTAATAAATGAATATTTACTGGTGATATCAGCAGCAGGCTACAAACCATCATATCGTCACGATGGCATAGTGGTATTAACCGCTGCCATAGTATTTATTCGTCATTTTAAGACGGTGGTTCAAATCCCTCTTCAGACACACTTTTTATTGCATTTCGTTGTCTGAATCTAATCTAAAATGTCATCTAAAAAAGTAAATAGGCTATAAAATGATGGTGCAGGCTAATTTACAAGAACTGACACGATTACAATGGTGTTTGAAGCCTTTCTGAGTAAATGATGTTCTTCTAACTGAACCCTGGATTTGGCATAGCTAATTTTTTCTTATGATTACTGATGGATAGATGATTCACTTAGACTGATATATATATATATATATATATATATATATATATCAGGGTTTCCGTTAGAAAAATTTGCCGTCGGACATCGTGTCCGGGAAGAATTCGATTTACCGGACAAACGTGATATATTCCGGTCATCATATTAAAATATAATATTTTTTTTTTTTTTCAAAATCATATATTTTTTTGCTCCAAATCTAATATAGCTGTTTGTCGCGGTGATTACTGTTGTGTAGCGGCCTATATATGCCATTTAATGTCTATTTCTCATCCGATACGATTAGATGCGAGCTATATAATATATAATAATATAACATGATTTGACGCATGCGCGCTATGCCATGCGTCAAATCCAGCGCTGAACGGGTCCAGCGCTGAACGGGCGCCTCACTGGGAACTGAACAGACAGCATCGATCAATGAACGGACACATTACGTTAACTGAAGTTTGTTAAATTGTTTGGGATTAATGTGAGTTTTCTATTTTCTCTTTACAGTTTTACCCTTTTTTTTTTTTAATCAATAAAACAACGTCATTTCTATAAGTCTCGCTGGTTGGGAAGGCATTTCGTTTAGCTCGGGAGTATGACAATGGGAAGAACATAACTGTTTATTGAGAAACAATTGATAGGCAGTCTGGGATACGTATATAAAGAAATACCACAATGTCTAGATGTATAACATTTTATTGAACAGTAACAGTGCAAGCATGTAGGCTACGGGGAACAGGGATTTTGGTCAGTAGGTCCTTTGTACAGAGGGCGTTTCTCTCCGACAACGCGTTCCCAGGTACCATGGAAGTCATAGGTAGTCCAGCACACTGACAGAGACAGACAGACAGACAGACAGACAGACAGATAGACAGACAGACAGACAGACAGACAGTCAGCTTACTTCTACCCTTTTGAGTGGAATTACTCCTTTAATTAGCTGTTAGCCATCTCAAAGCCCCCTGAGCTGCTCGTCAACACTGAGAATAGACCACATTATAGAAACCAAAACACCGTTTTTTAAATCCACAGGGAATAACCGAGAGTGTAAGGAAAGGCACACCCAGCGCTGTCAGTGGTGGGGAGACTTGAAGTGGCTTTGCTTGATTTCCATCACAGATTCAAGGATTGAAACACTGATGAAAATAGGGAGTAATAGTGATGGGATTATCTTAGATTATTTTAGATTAGATTAGATTAGATTAGGTGAGATTCAACTTTATTGTCATTGCAGAGTACAAGTACCAGACAACAAAATGCAGTGTAGCATCTAACCAGAAGTGCAAATAGTGATATAAAAACAAACACTTAACTTTCGGGGAAACTGCTAAAATAAAATAAATTAAATAAATTAAAAAAGAAAGCGACTATTAGCACCGCCGAATGACAACAAACGTATGAGTAATGAGTAAAACAATGTCACTTTTATAGTATGTTGTTTAACTTGCCGTTCGGTCGCCATGGCTCTGGTGTGTGTAGCAGCTTCAGCTAGCTGGCTGGAAACTTCTAGGGGTGCGTTCGTAAACACGCTCTGAGAGCGCCGGAGCGCACGCTGGCTTCGATGTCACAGAGCGACCGAGTCGTTCGATTGGACGAGAGGCGTTCCGCGAGTGCTGATCGGATTTCCAGAGCGTGTTTACGAACACACCCAGCCAGCTTTAGCGAATTGTATTCAAAGGGAATTATTTTCACCGGACAATATGTCCGACGACTTTTCAATTTGTCGGACTTCACCAAATTTTACCGGACAAAGACCGGTAATTGCCGGTTAACGGAAACCCAGATATATATATAGTAAATCGATTTGCATGAAGGCTTCGGTTAAATGTAAAAAAAAAAAACATTAAGTTAAATCAAGTCTCGAACCGGCAGCCTTCGGAACTCTAGCTGGCTGCCTTAACCCCTGCGCCAGCCACACCACTGAATGACGGCAATGCAAGTTGATAAACATACCTATTTTATTTATTTTTTTACACTTTTTAATTTATTTATCTATCGATCTATCTATCTATCACACTTTCAAAATATCAAGTTATCTATCTATCGATCGATCACACTTTCAAAATATCTAATTATCTATCTATCACACAGTCAAACTATCTATCTATCTATCTATCTATCTCGTGTGAAGTGGGAACTAATATTTCCTAAAAGACACTTGAGGAACTGTCGTTCGGGATGTAGTTTCCGCCTGTGAGCCTTTTTAGACGCACACATTACCTAAACCAGCCTGTAAGTCTGCTTGGGACCAGAATTACTCAGAAGGATTGGTTGCCTCGCAACCAAGCAGCGAATTATTTGAGCCACATTGATGGAACCGACCGCAAGCTTATTTAAACCTGGATCAGAGTTAATCGCTTGGATCAGAGTTAATCTCGCTTAGTGGAACAGGCCCCTGGTTGTGTTCAAGCTATTCTGGGGCCAGTTGCATAAGACCCAGTCTTAGACTTAGATCTCGCTTTAAGTCAGTCTTGCTATAGACTCTAAAATGTTCCTGTTGCATAAAGCTCACCTATGAGTGACTTAAAGTAAGACTGACTTAGATAGCCTGTCACGCAATGCATTCTGGGTAAAATAAGACACTTGACAGAAATCTGGTAGTGTTCAATCTAGGGTTATTGTGGTTGTGTCCCTGTAATTCGTAATTGTAAACGCTTTGGAGCGTCTGTTAACACTAGAACAGCCGTGCCTTTTTACCTACTAAAAGAACCGCCTCTTTACAATGCTCAAGCTGCTATTTACACACAACGACCACTAGTTGGCCGCTTGTAAATTAGCCTGCCTCCTACACAGAAAAACAGCTAAATATATTTATACTAGCTTATCCTGATGTGATTTAGAAAATGTAAGGATACTGGGTGGTAGAACGCACATATCTAGGAAAAGTCATGAAAGGAGGGTCCTGAAATAGTTGTGTTATGACCCCTCATGGCTGATTTAGTGTTAAATGGCAAATTCTAAATTCTAAATTCATTCCCTCTCTCACCTCCTCCGTCCTTCTCCGCTACGATCCGGTAGAAGTAGAAGCCGTAGACGAAGGTGCGCATGGCGTCCCCCGACGCGTGAGCCACCAGGCCGTCATCCAGCATCTTCTACAGAGAGAAGAGAGAGTTAGACATCTTCTACAGAGAGAGGAGAGAGTTAGACATCTTCTACATAGGAGAGAGGAGAGAGTTAGACATCTTCTACAGAGGAGAGAGGAGAGAGTTAAACATCTTCTACAGAGGAGAGAGTTAGACATCTTCTACAGAGGAGAGAGGGGAGAGTTAAACATCTACAGAGGAGAGAGGAGAGAGTTAAACATCTTCTACAGAGGAGAGAGGAGAGAGTTAAACATCTTCTACAGAGAGAGGAGAGTTAAACATCTTCTACAGAGGAGAGAGGAGAGAGTTAAACATCTTCTACAGAGAGAGGAGAGTTAAACATCTTCTACAGAGGAGAGAGGAGAGAGTTAAACATCTTCTACAGAGAGAAGAGAGAGTTAAACATCTACAGAGAGAAGAGAGAGTTAAACGTCTTCTACAGAGGAGAGAGGAGAGAGTTAAACATCTTCTACAGAGGAGAGAGGAGAGAGTTAAACATCTTCTACAGAGAGAAGAGAGAGTTAAACGTCTTCTACAGAGGAGAGAGGAGAGAGCTAAACATCTTCTACAGAGGAGAGAGGAGAGAGTTAAACATCTTCTACAGAGATGGAGGGAGGAGGGAGAGTTAAACATCTTCTACAGAGGAGAGAGTTAAACATCTTCTACAGAGGAGAGAGTTAAACATCTTCTACAGAGGAGAGAGTTAAACATCTTCTACAGAGGAGAGAGGAGAGAGTTAAACATCTTCTACAGAGGAGAGAGGAGAGAGTTAAACATCTTCTACAGAGGAGAGAGGAGAGAGTTAAACATCTTCTACAGAGGAGAGAGGAGAGAGTTAAACATCTTCTACAGAGGAGAGAGGAGAGAGTTAAACATCTTCTACAGAGGAGAGAGGAGAGAGTTAAACATCTTCTACAGAGGAGAGAGGAGAGAGTTAAACATCTTCTACAGAGGAGAGAGTTAGACATCTTCTACAGAGAGAGGAGAGAGTTAAACATCTTCTACAGAGGAGAGAGGAGAGAGTTAAACATCTTCTACAGAGAGAGGAGAGAGTTAGACATCTTCTACAGAGGAGAGAGGAGAGAGTTAGACATCTTCTACAGAGGAGAGAGGAGAGAGTTAAACATCTTCTACAGAGGAGAGAGGAGAGAGTTAGACATCTTCTACAGAGGAGAGAGGAGAGAGTTAAACATCTTCTACAGAGGAGAGAGGAGAGAGTTAAACATCTTCTACAGAGGAGAGAGGAGAGAGTTAAACATCTTCTACAGAGGAGAGAGGAGAGAGTTAGACATCTTCTACAGAGAGAGGAGAGTTAAACATCTTCTACAGAGGAGAGAGGAGAGAGTTAAACATCTTCTACAGAGGAGAGAGAGTTAAACATCTTCTATAGAGGAGAGAGGAGAGAGTTAGACATCTTCTATGGAGGAGAGAGTTAAACATCTTCAACAGAGGAGAGAGTTAGACATCTTCTACAGAGAGAGGAGAGAGTTAAACATCTTCTATAGAGGAGAGAGGAGAGAGTTAAACATCTTCTACAGAGGAGAGAGTGAAACATCTTCTACAGAGGAGAGAGGAGAGAGTTAAACATCTTCTACAGAGAGAGGAGAGAGTTAAACATCTTCTATAGAGGAGAGAGTTAAACATCTTCTATAGAGGAGAGAGGAGAGAGTTAAACATCTTCTACAGAGAGAGGAGAGTTAAACATCTTCTACAGAGGAGAGAGGAGAGAGTTAAACATCTTCTACAGAGAGAAGAGAGAGTTAAACATCTACAGAGAGAAGAGAGAGTTAAACGTCTTCTACAGAGGAGAGAGGAGAGAGTTAAACATCTTCTACAGAGGAGAGAGGAGAGAGTTAAACATCTTCTACAGAGAGAGGAGAGAGTTAAACATCTTCTACAGAGAGAAGAGAGAGTTAAACGTCTTCTACAGAGGAGAGAGGAGAGAGCTAAACATCTTCTACAGAGGAGAGAGGAGAGAGTTAAACATCTTCTACAGAGGAGATAGTTAAACATCTTCTACAGAGGAGAGAGGAGAGAGTTAAACATCTTCTACAGAGGAGAGAGGAGAGAGTTAAACATCTTCTACAGAGGAGAGAGGAGAGAGTTAAACATCTTCTACAGAGGAGAGAGGAGAGAGTTAAACATCTTCTACAGAGGAGAGAGGAGAGAGTTAAACATCTTCTACAGAGGAGAGAGGAGAGAGTTAGACATCTTCTACAGAGAGAGGAGAGTTAAACATCTTCTACAGAGGAGAGAGGAGAGAGTTAAACATCTTCTACAGAGAGAGGAGAGAGTTAAACATCTTCTACAGAGGAGAGAGAGTTAAACATCTTCTATAGAGGAGAGAGGAGAGAGTTAGACATCTTCTATGGAGGAGAGAGTTAAACATCTTCAACAGAGGAGAGAGTTAGACATCTTCTACAGAGAGAGGAGAGAGTTAAACATCTTCTATAGAGGAGAGAGGAGAGAGTTAAACATCTTCTACAGAGGAGAGAGTGAAACATCTTCTACAGAGGAGAGAGGAGAGAGTTAAACATCTTCTACAGAGAGAGGAGAGAGTTAAACATCTTCTATAGAGGAGAGAGTTAAACATCTTCTACAGAGAGAGGAGAGAGTTAAACATCTTCTATAGAGGAGAGAGGAGAGAGTTAAACATCTTCTACAGAGAGAGGAGAGTTAAACATCTTCTACAGAGGAGAGAGGAGAGAGTTAAACATCTTCTACAGAGAGAAGAGAGAGTTAAACATCTACAGAGAGAAGAGAGAGTTAAACGTCTTCTACAGAGGAGAGAGGAGAGAGTTAAACATCTACAGAGGAGAGAGGAGAGAGTTAAACATCTTCTACAGAGAGAGGAGAGAGTTAAACATCTTCTACAGAGAGAAGAGAGAGTTAAACGTCTTCTACAGAGGAGAGAGGAGAGAGTTAAACATCTTCTACAGAGAGAAGAGAGAGTTAAACGTCTTCTACAGAGGAGAGAGGAGAGAGCTAAACATCTTCTACAGAGGAGAGAGGAGAGAGTTAAACATCTTCTACAGAGGAGAGAGGAGAGAGTTAAACATCTTCTACAGAGATGGAGGGAGGAGGGAGAGTTAAACATCTTCTACAGAGGAGAGAGTTAAACATCTTCTACAGAGGAGAGAGTTAAACATCTTCTACAGAGGAGAGAGTTAAACATCTTCTACAGAGGAGAGAGGAGAGAGTTAAACATCTTCTACAGAGGAGAGAGGAGAGAGTTAAACATCTTCTACAGAGGAGAGAGGAGAGAGTTAAACATCTTCTACAGAGGAGAGAGGAGAGAGTTAAACATCTTCTACAGAGGAGAGAGGAGAGAGTTAAACATCTTCTACAGAGGAGAGAGGAGAGAGTTAAACATCTTCTACAGAGAGAGGAGGGAGGAGAGAGTTAAACATCTTCTACAGAGAGAGGAGGGAGGAGAGAGTTAAACATCTTCTACAGAGAGAGGAGGGAGGAGAGGGTTAAACATCTTCTACAGGCGGAGGAGAGAGGAGGGTTATATCTACAGGCGGAGGAGAGAGGAGGGTTATACATCTTCTACACTCGTGTTTACCTGCATGACGTCGACCGCCATGCCGTGTGTGATCACGCCCTCCACGTTGCTGACCAGCCAGTGGACGATCTCTGCGCTGATGAAACAGTTGGGGGGCAGGCCCTTCTGCTCTGGCAAGAGCTGCACCCCTGTCCTGCAGCACGTCACACACACACACACACACACACACACACACACACAACCAGGCAGTCACACACATACACACACACACACAACCAGGCAGTCACACACACACACACACACAACCACACACACACACACACACACACACACACACACACACACACACACACACACACAACCACACACACACACACACACACACACACACACACACAACCAGGCAGTCACACACATACACACACACACACAACCAGGCAGTCACACACATACACACACACACACAACCACACACACACACACACACACACACACACACACACACACAACCACACACACACACACACACACACACACAACCAGGCAGTCACACACACAACCAGGCAGTCACACACACACACACACACACACAACCAGGCAGACACACACACACACACACACACACACACAACCAGGCAGACACACACACACACACACACAACCAGGCAGTCACACACACAACCAGTCAGTCACACACACAACCAGTCAGTCACACACACACACACACACACAACCAGTCAGTCACACACACACAACCAGGCAGTCACACACACACACACACACACACACACACACACACACAACCAGTCAGTCACACACACACACACATACACACACACACACACACACACACACAACCAGTCAGTCACACACACACACACACACACACACACACACACACACAACCAGTCAATCACACACACACACACACACACACACACACACACACACACACACACACACAATCAGTCAGTCAGTCAGTCACACACACACAACCAGTCAGAACAGATGATTGACACCTGTTCACACACTGTAAACATCTGGTGCAGTAAATGCACAGAGGAACACAAACAAACCCATGTACACACACACACACACACACACACACACACACACACACACACACACACACACACACACACACACACACACACACACTCACGTGGGGTGCTTGATGGCCTCCAGCATCTCCATCATAGGTGAGGATGAGGACAGTCCTGCTCCCGACTGGCCGCTGGAAAACATCAACATCCTGTTTAACACCAGAACAGCCGTGCCTTTTTTACCTACTATAAGAGTCGCCTAGCTACACCTAGCCATGCCTAGCTATGCTGCTACTTACACACAAAGACCACTAGTTGGCTGTCTTGTAAATTAACCTGCCTCCTACACAGACACAAAACTACAAAACAGCTTCATACTAGCTTATCCTGATGTGATGTTGAACATGTAAGGATACTGGGTGGTAGAACGCACATATATCTAGGACAAGTCATGAAAGTAGGTCCTGGAATGTGATCACCTGGTCTCCGTGGTAACGCCGGCTCCCGGGTCACCTGACGTCTGCACGGCAGCCCCGCCCACCGCCGCCCTGTCCCCGCCCCCTTTGTCTGTGGCCCCTCCCCCCTCCGCAGCCTCCGCAGACACCTACACACACCAGACAGAGATGTTAGCGTAGCATCAGACGTAAGAATAGCGTCAGACATTAGCATAGCGACAGATGTTAGCGTAGCATCAGATGTTAGCGTAGCATCAGATGTTAGCATAGCATCAGACGTTAGCATAGCGTCAGACCTTAGGGGGCGATTCAAAGTGCTTGACATGCATTATAAAAAATACAGAGGAGCATAGTAAGAAAATAAAAATGACAATGAATATAAAGCAAATATAAGAAGTGAAAACATTCATTACGACGATAGTTTATGGATAAAAGACATTGATAGAAGTGTTTGTTTAATCATAACTGGTGCAAAACATGAAGGTTTTTAGCTTAGATTTAAATATTTTAAGGGTTTGGGCCTGTTTGATTTCTTCAGGGAGTTTGTTCCAGGAGCATGCAGCAGCGTGACTGAAAGCTGCTGCACCGTGTTTTGTTTTCACTCTTCAAATTATTAGCTGATTAGTCTCAGCTGACCTTAGGGGCCTTGCTGGTATAGAGGGTGGGAGGAGATCGGATCTGTTACAGTTACAGTTAGAGCTACAGCTACACAGGTAACATTGTAGAACGCTGGCTCAGGGGTAGAACACTAGATACATTCTAGAACATTCTACACAGCTACTGTTACTCCCATGCCAGCTAAACCTAGTGGAGTGTCTACTGTACGATCATGTTGACATGCACATAGCACACAGGGACAGGGAAGACACACAGACACACACAGACACACACAGACACACACAGACACACAGACAGACGTGTACTGTAGGAGGTGCGGGGGGGGGGGCCAGGGTCGTACCTGAGTGTGATAGATGTAGGAGGTGCGAGGGCTACGTATAAAGTCCAGAATGAAGGCAGCTTCCTGTCAGCAGAGGAACAGGAAGGAGACACCACAGGATGAAAGCCCCGCCCCCCAGAGCCCCGCCCCCAGAGGAAGAAGGGAAGGAATAGAGAAAGGTGGGGAAGGAGAGAGAGAGAGAGAGACAGAGAGAATCCAGGCTTGTTTTTAATAACTAGAGAGAGACTTAAGATCAGAATAAGCCTGGATTTTCCTTTAGCGACGTTGGTGTGAATACCCCCCTGAAAGGTTACCGTTGGTTACCTTCCAACCAGGCAAATAACTGTTTCCACACAGCTAACCGCTAACAGCTAACCGCTACACAGCTAACAGCTACACAGCTAACAGCTACACAGCTACACAGCTAACAGCTAACAGCTACACAGCTACACAGCTAACAGCTACACAGCTAACAGCTACACAGCTACACAGCTAACAGCTACACAGCTACACAGCTAACAGCTAACAGCTACACAGCTACACAGCTAACAGCTACACAGCTAACAGCTACACAGCTACACAGCTAACAGCTACACAGCTAACAGCTACACAGCTACACAGCTAACAGCTACACAGCTACACAGCTAACAGCTAACAGCTACACAGCTACACAGCTAACAGCTACACAGCTAACAGCTACACAGCTAACAGCTAACAGCTAACGGCTAACAGCTAACAGCTACAAAGCTGTAAACAACCGTTCCACACAGCTCACCTTGCGGGGGCTGTCCACGTACGTGGTCGCCACGGCGACGTTAGGCAGGTCGCTGGTGGCTGCTGGGGGTTTCCCCTGCTGCTGCTGTTGTTGTTGTTGTTGTTGTTGCTCCTCAAAAGTTCTGCAGACAGGAAATGACATCATTACAGTGAGGGAGGGAAGAGCTGTGTCAGAATGTCCTCCGAGCAGCTAAGTTTAGAGAGAGAGGGAGAGGGAGAGAGAGAGAGAGAAGGAGGGAGAGGGAGAGAGAGAGAGAAGGAGGGAGAGAGAGAGAGGGAGAGGGAAAGAGAGAGAGAAGGAGGGAGAGGGAAAGAGAGAGAGAAGGAGGGAGAGGGAGAGAGAGAAGGAGGGAGAGGGAGAGAGAGAGAGAGAAGGAGGGAGAGAGAGAGGGTGTTTAGAGAGAGAGAGAGAAGGGAGAGAGAGAGAGAGAGAGAAGGAGAGAGAGAGTGAGAGAAGGAGAGAGAGAGTGAGAGAAGGGAGAGAGAAGGAGGGAGAGAGAGAGAGACATAGAGAGAGAAGGAGGGAGAGAGAGAAGGAGAGAGAGAGTGAGAGAAGGGAGAGAGAAGAAGGGAGAGAGAAGGAGGGAGAGAGAGAGAGAAGGAGGGAGAGTCATCTGAGCAGCTAGTCGTCGCTAAAGGAAACAAATCCAGGCTTAATTTTTTGATGAAGTCTCGCGATAAAACATCAATCAGAAATCAGGCAGGATTTTTCCTTTAGCGACGTTGATGAAACACCCCCCAGCCAGGACTCACTGACCCTGGCACCCTGGACCTCACTGACCCTGGCACCCTGGACCCGCCCACTCACTGACCCTGGCACCCTGGACCCTAACACTCACTGACCCTGGCACCCTGGACCTCACTGACCCTGGCACCCTGGACCCGCCCACTCACTGACCCTGGCGCCCTGGACCCGCCCACTCACTGACCCTGGCGCCCTGGACCCCAACACTCACTGACCCTGGCGCCCTGGACCCCAACACTCACTGACCCTGATGAAACACCCCCCAGGACCCTGGCGCCCTGGACCCCCCCCCCCACCCTGGCGCCCTGGACCCCCCCCCCCACCCTGGCGCCCTGGACCCCCCCCCCCACCCTGGCGCCCTGGACCCCCCCCCCCCCCACCCTGGCGCCCTGGACCCCCACACTCACTTCTGGTTCTGCTCCAGCTCCAGGAGGGCAGACAGCGCCGAGGTTCCTTTCTTGCCCATAGGGGGCGCCACAGGCTCAGGGGGGTACGGGGAGAGAGCACCCACCGGCAGACCCTTGATCACTGCACCTTTCTGCAGAGAGAGAGGGGGGGAGAGAGGGGGGGAGAGAGAGAGAGGTGGGGGGGGGGGAGAGAGAGAGGTGGGGGATGAGAGAGAGAGAGAGAAAGATAGGGGGGGAGGGGGAGAGAGAGGGGGGAGGGAGAGAGAGAGGGTGGGAGGGAGAGAGAGAGAGAGAGAGGGAGAGGGAGCCAGTCAATTATTTTTCTGTTTGTTTTTGTTTTTGTGTCTCATCTCTGTCATTATTATGTAATAATACAAACCAGGTTATTGGAACAGACATTGGAGGTGGGGGGGGGGGGGGGGTCACCTGACATACCAGCTGGTAATAAACAACCACGCCTGCTTATTAGGGCTGCACGATTTGGGGAAAAAATCGAATTGCGATTATTTGGACAGATATCGCGATTGCGATTAATTTGCGATTATTATTTTTTTAAATAGCAAAAAAAAAAAAAAAAAAAAAAAAAAAGGAAGTGTTTGTAAAGTGTGGCCATATCTCCGGCTAGGAAGGTCGTATCAACGTGCAGTTTGTTTGTACGTCTTCAGGGGACTTAGAGGCTCCCTCCTCTAGCACCCCCACAGCCCGAGCTACGAGTGAAAGAACTAAACTTACATTGGGTTGCTTTAAAGTTGGGTTGCTTTAAAATCAAGCTTCAGATTAAAACATGTGATGGAGCATTACTAACCTGACTCAGGTGGTTTGTTTCACACAACCATCTAGGAAAGCTTAATTG
>NC_137689.1:75628662-75651162 GCF_963989245.1 Nansenia antarctica
CGGAGGATCTCAGGGAACTCCTCTGAGGTCAACGGATTTGTGAGTAAAAACATTTAAAAAATTGAATCATCATGATACAACAGAAAGCATATGACATTCATTAAGTCTCACAGAATGGGGAAGTCTTCCTTCTCCTAGTGTTGTGACGGCCTTGCCTCGGGCCCCTGGTCCTGGCATAGCATAGATTTGTTTTCTTATGATGACTGACGGACAGATGATTCACTTACTTTAGACAAATGTACTTGTTGTAAGTCGCTTGGGATAAAGACTTCTGCTGAATGTCTAAAAGGTAAAGGGCGAGGGGGGCTCACCCATGGTCTTAAAGGGAGAGGGGGGCTCACCCATGGTCTTGGCGTTGTAGAAGGTGCGTGAGAAGAGAACCACCGTCACCTCGTGGCTGCAGTTCTTCTCCTGAGGAAAGTCAGTCACATCTCTCAAGGATGAATATCAGAACACCCTTGGGGCCCTATTATGCACTTCATAAGTTTGAAGCAATAAGACGAGGCGGTAGATCTAAATTTAAGACGTGGAGGCGTGGTCAAGGCCACTTTGCTATTATGCGTGCGGTAGTGGGCGCCTAAAACCCGGCGCTAAGCAAAGAAATTAGTCATGGGTGTGTTTTGGGCGTCTTCTCAATCAACCCAATCAGCGTGCCAGGTGCCATTCCCTTTAAGAACCGGCTGCGTTGAGTCATTGGCGCTATGCTATTATGGAAGTCCTAAGAAGGAGGTCAGCGCGCTTCTCTGCCTCTCCCTTCTGAAATAAAGCATTTATACTGTGACCGTAATTGACGTCTTGCCGTGGAGCCACGTGCGTGTTCATGTGTGCCCACATGCATGCGCAAACCGCGGAGGCGCGCTCGTGTTTCAAAACGTGCATGAAGTCTAAACTTAAGATCTTTTCAAACCACTTCTTAGCGCTAGGAGCAAAGTCAGATCGCATAATAGCAGGGGCGCCTAGTGCACTTCATTAACATATGAACACTCCCACAATGAGCAATATATGCACGGGAGTTTTACGTCTTATGTGTGGGCGCCTATCGACACCTGCATAATAGCAGTAGCGCGTATGAAGCGCATAATAAGGGTGGCGGTAGGTCTTAACCTGGCGGTGCGTCTTAATTAAGACTTAAGACGGCAAGTTAAGAAGTGTATAATAGGGCCCTTGGTGTTTTACTGCTTAAAACATGAACGTGTTCCACAGTTCGGCCACTGGGTTTAAGAGCAGCAACCGTGACGCAGAACATCAATCACTCACCTTCCATTTGGCAAACAAGTCTGACAGGAAACCACTGACCGCCTTCTCAAAGTAGAGATCACCTGAGGAAAAAAAAGGAAAAAAGAATTGTATACCTTTGCACTCGATCAAATTTCAGGACCCTCCTTTCATGACTTTTCCTAGATATGTGCGTTCTACCAAATATCTAATATAATAGCTAATATAAAGCTATTTTGCAGTATTTCTGTGTAGGAGGCAGGCTAATTTACAAGACGCTCTAACTAGTGGACGTTGTGTGTAAATAGCAGCTTCCCATTGTAAAGACTATGGTCATTTGTCCCCCGAGGCGGCTCTTATAGTAGGTAACATAGACAGGGCTGTTCTAGTGTTAATGTCACTTTTACACCCAAGACAAAATAAACATTCAGACAAAAAGAAAAGCGTATAACTAATGAATACATTGATGACGTCAGGAAGTCCAACTAACCGTAGATGTCAAAGTCCCACATCTCACAGCTCATCTGGATGAAGATGTACACCATGGCGGAGGTGGACCTGAACACCACCTGGTTACCGTGGTGACGGGGGAGACAGTCACGAAACAAACAAACATGAAACGCAACATCACCAAGAGTTGAGAGGAAATATGTATTAGATTAGATTTGAATCAACCTTTCTGTCATTGCACAGAGGACAACGACATTTATTTTTTGCTCTAGACACAGGGTCAGCCATAGTCAGCGCCCATGGATCAATTAGGGGTTAAGTGCCTTGCTCACGGGCACAACGGCACCTTAGATATGATGCCAGCAACCCTCCAGTCACCAGCTCACATGCAGCTCCCTCCTGAGGCGGGGATCGAACCAACGACCTTCTGATTGCTAGCCGGCCTATCTAACCTCTAGACTACCGCCGCCCCTTACAATCACTCCTCACTTTTAAATCCCACCTCAAAACCTACCTGTTCTCCCACGCCTACAGCCTCCCCTACCCCTAGCCATCTCCCCCATCCCTGCCACCCCCGCCCCCCCCCTGGACATGCATACAACCTCCCCTATCCCTAACCATCTCCCCTAACCCTGCCACCCCCCTCCCCCCATGGACATGCATACAACCTCCCCTTCCCCGTTCGTTAACTCTGTGTTCTATGTTATCTGTTGCTTGTTGTTTCTGTGTTTTCCGTTTTTCCCATATTGTCAGCGTCTTTGAGCCTCGGAAAAGCGCTATATAAATCTAATGAATTATTATTATTATTATTATTATTACAATGTATCACAATGTCTCTGTCACTCAGTTCAGTACCTGAAAACATTCTCAATGACTCTGTTGATCACTGTCTGTACTGTTACTCACCCTGGTGTCTGTTACTGTCTGTTACTGTCTGTACTGTTACTCACCCTGGTGTCTGTTACTGTGTCTGTTACTGTCTGTACTGTTACTCACCCTGGTGTCTGTTACTGTGTCTGTTACTGTCTGTACTGTTACTCACCCTGGTGTCTGTTACTGTCTGTTACTGTCTGTACTGTTACTCACCCTGGTGTCTGTTACTGTCTGTACTGTTACTCACCCTGGTGTCTGTTACTGTCTGTACTGTTACTCACCCTGGTGTCTGTTACTGTCTGTTACTGTCTGTACTGTTACTCACCCTGGTGTCTGTTACTGTGTCTGTTACTGTCTGTACTGTTACTCACCCTGGTGTCTTCACTGATGTAGCCACAGGTGACCTTCTCTCCCTTCACCCACAGCTCACTGGCCTGGGCTCTGAGGAGGAGGGGGGGGGAGGAGGAGGAGGAGGCGGAGGAGGAGGAGGAGGAGGAGAAGGAGGAGGTGGAGGAGGAGGAGGGGGGGGGTGGTGGTAGAGGAGGAGGAGGAGGAGGAGGACATACAGGGTGAGGCACAGAAACCCAGACAGCACAACAACAACATCCAGGTGTTATCAGGTGAAATGTATTCAGGTACCTGATGCCTGCAAACTCCACCTTCTGGGTCACGTAAGCACAGGTGCTCACCTGAAATAAACAGTTAGTGTCAGAAGAAACCTCATGACCCATGTACTCAGTAAATCCACTCATGTATGCACCCACTCCCACTGCTCTCCCTCCCTCCCTCTCTCCCTCCCTCCCTCCCTCTCTCTCCCTCCCTCCCTGTCTCTCCCTCCCTCCCTCCCTCCCTCTCCCTCCCTCTCCCTCCCTCTCCCCCTCCCTCCCTCCCTCCCTCTCTCACCAGACTCTTCTTCAGCCTCCACATGTCTCCCCTCCCTATGTATTGGTCTTTGAAGGTGAGTTCTACCAGGTCCAGGGTCACATCCTACCACACAAATACAGACATAATACACATATAATACACATAATACACACATAATACACACATAATAGACATAATACACACATAATTCAGACATAACTTTCTCTCTCTTGCAGAGGACACTGTCGTACCATCACTTTATGACTTTATTACTGTAGGATTACTTATTTACTTTACTTATTATTAAGTACTATTTTATTAAAAGTACTATTTACTCTTGTGTACTTGTACATTGAGATGTAATAAAAAACACACCTTAGGATCCACGATGTTGACGATGACGTCCTGGTAGGCCCGGAGCTTGAAGGCCTGGGCTACGGTCTGGTCCACACTGATGGTCTCTGGAGGACAGAACACATTGATCTTTCATTGTAACAGGTACAACGACATATAATGCAAAGTCCTAGGTGCTAACAAACAAACACAGTCCTAAGATAATAAAAAAACAAGAATGAGACATAAATAGACATAAATACGGGGGGATATAAATAGGGGGATAAGTGATCGGTAGGCATCTATTATGTGAACTTCTATACTTATATATGGCCTATTCACAGGGGGGTATATAGTAGGGGTGGGCATCAATGATCGATGATCGATTAATTGATCGATAAGGTCTTGGTCGATAACAAAATATTTTGCTCGATAATCATTAATATTTTTTTTAATAATAATAATAATAATGGAAATTAGTTTGTCCACGTTATGTGTGAGAAATGAACTTTGCATTTGCCTTCGCATTGAATTTCGCAACGCAGTACGGCATGACGGAAGTTCCCGTACGTTAGTGTAACCTGACCTCCAGTAATAGGTGCACGATCTCCACTACTTCCTGAAAGGCACCTTGCATGTTTAATTGATTAATCAGCTGTGCGGTAAACTGTTGGAACACACACTGCTTGGAAAATGGCGAAGCGAGCGAAACGAAGCTTGGTGTGTAGTCCAGTCAATCTAACAAACAAAAAAAGGCCCAACCCAGGAGAAATTGCAATAGTAATGTTTCATAGTTTTTATTGTTCCTAATACCCTCCTGCATCATATACTAAAAGTCTTAATTAATTAATTTATTGGATCATACTTTTTTCAAGGTCAAAAGAGGTTAAACAATGTTTTTGAGTGACACCATCTGGGTAAAATGGTGTTAATATTGGAGGGCCTATGTATACCTATCCAACATATTTGGTGTCTTTTCCTATGTTTTGGGGGTCAATCTTTCCAATAAAACACTTTTTCAGAGGATATTCTTAAGTCTTATACCTGTATTAGGGGTACAACTACCCCAACACCCACTTATTTGCCAAATGTGACGCCAGACAATATTTTCATCAATCAGTTGCCAACATACACTTTCAGTTTTTTACATATTCTGAAAATACAGATTGTAAGCTTTCGAATGATGTGTCACACATTGAAATCGGACAGATATTGAAGACGACACGAGTATTTGAATGTTGGTGCACCTCAAACACAGAATGGGAGAAAAGTCACTGATGAAACCACAACAAACGCTGCTAGCTAGGCCTTGTCCACATTACACCGTTTTTTTTGTAACGCGTCCACACAATCACAGTTATAAAAAAACACCATCCACACAAAACCGGGTGTAAGTGTGTAGTGTAACCATGTAACCAATGTTGTATGTAGGCCTACAACTTTAAGTAGTTTTTTTTTACTGAAAAGGCAGCTCAATTAATATTACCTTGTAAATAACAAGAGACTTTATTTTACATTTTTACATTTTTATTGTACAGTTTGTTTATGTTACTTTAAAAGAAGACTGCTGGTTCTAGCAGCATTCTCCGTTGCATATTCCGGTACCTCTGTTGCTCCAGTAACTCGGCGATTAACTGGATTTTATTCTGCATACAAGAAACTACTCCTGTTAGCATGTTTAAAATCAGCAGGATCTTCCTTACGTCCATCTTAGCACATGTAGCCTCTTCTTCTTCTGCTTCTTCTTCTTTGTTTACAAGTAGCCTAATGCCTAATGCCTAATGGCGCATATATTCTGACGTCATAGATGTCGCACAATTGACGTTCAAGCCGAAAACCCCGGTTTTCTCGTATACACCTCTCCGCTGAAACCGGAGTTTCTACAAAAGTTCACCCTGGCCGGAGTTCTCAAGAAAGCACGGTTTCAGTAACCGCGAACGCCGGGTGCGTGTGGATGGAAGGCAAAACCGGGTAGAACGGGCGTTTGCTGCATTGAATTACAGGTTACTCTTCGCTAGCGGTTAGCTGACGTTTGCTAGCTAGCCACAGTGTGTGTACAGCTGTCACTGGTAAGTAGCCTAGTTCAAACAAAGGATTAGACATTCCTTTAATTCTACGACTCAATACAATAAAACACGTTTATAATTGTCAACAGTCTTCATTTTTGCTGCATTGAATTACAGGTTACTCGTCATGTTAGCTAGTGGTTAGCTGACATTTGCTAGCTAGCCACAGCTGGCAGGGTGATAGTGTTCGTTAGCAGAGCAAAATATATCAGAAGTTTAAAAGTGTGCCTTGTTTAATAACTTTGTTCCAGATGGAGACGGATGAGTGTGTATTCTGTGGGAACCAAACATCTGATGACGTGCCGACTGTCAAGTTAACCCAGAAGGGATGTGATGGTATTGTCAGAGCCAATGAACAATGCAATGTAGGCATAACCGTAGTCCCTGGCCAAGTGGTTCATGTAGAATGCCGGAGGAAATTTACCAACCCACAGGACATAGAAAAACAGAAGAAACAGCAGCAAGATATTGAAGCAGGGGTAGTTGGTTGTAAGCGCAGATCATCTGGCCCCTCATTTTCATACAAAGATCACTGTTTGTTTTGTGGGGTGCATGACAGATATTCAGGCAAGTTAAAAGAGTTCAAACTGATTCCTGTCAGGACCAAAGACTTCCAGACCAAATTACTTGAATGTTGCACTAAGCGTTCGGACCATTGGTCTGATATAGTGAGAGGAAGATTGCTATATGTGAAGCAGTGGCGTGCAGTCAGGTGAGGCAGGGTAGGCAGTGCCTCACCCAGGCATTTAAGAAAGAAAAAGAATATCAGTCTTTAAAAATTATTTTTAAATAATTTTTTTATCTAAAAAAAAATATATATATATTTTATTTATTTTACTCATTATTCTTAACTTTAATGTGTTAAAATGTTGTTAAAATAAAAATAAATGAGTTGTTATAAAAATATAATGCATGCCCTGGCACCAGGAGAGTTTGCTCCCAAAGCTAGCTGATTGCTGGCGAGAGGCTGAGGCAGACTGTGCTTGTGCCTCTGTGCTATGCGAAGTGATAGACCAACGGTTTCGTAGGTTTGCGCATGCGTAGTCTGTTCTCACATTGTCTTCATTGATGGACGTTGAGGCACCGTGCAGGCTGCCTCTGACAGCATGATTGACAGTTTGCGTTTGGCTTGCCGTAGCGGCATTCCTCTGCTGTTCGCGCCGCGGTTCTACATTTCCCCAGCTAACTTGAGATCAGCATCATGGATATCCAACAGTTAAGATAATGTATGCTATTGCGTGCCGGTTCAAATGCTGTAAATCCTGTGTTGTTGATGCAGGTGAGTTTATATTGTCATTGAGCTGTTTTGCGTGCTGCTGTAAATCCTGTTGAGATGCAGGTGAATGTAGGCAATGCCATACAGGCTGTTGCGCTACGCTGTGTGTAGTTATTATGAGATAATAACAATACATGACATTTTTGACCAGCTATTTGATAGTATAGTGTATATGGGCTATGTGATTGACTTTATAGTATAGTATATTAGCCTACATTACATTACAGTCATTTAGCCGACGCTTTTATTCAAAGCGACTTACAATAATTGCATTTAACGTAGGAGTGTACTGCTTTTTTAAGGCAAAATGAAGAATAGCAAACTAAAAATACAGTATAGCAATAGCAATAGCATAGAGAAGAATAGCAAACTAACAATACAATAGGTGCTTGAAGGATTCTGGTAGTAGGCCTACTTCTTGAAGAAGTGAGTTTTGAGCCTGCGTTAAAAGATATAAGGGCTATTGATTGCCTTTATATTATGCGCTATGCCATTTGAAGTCTGGCTGCTGCGTTAATCGCATGATTTTTTTTAAATAGCTCACTGCCTACCCAGCCAATGACCTCACTGCACGTTACTGATGTGAATGACCTTCATGCTGCTGACACAGTATACCACAAGTCTTGCAACGGCAGCTTCAGAACTGGAAGACAAGTTCCCAAGTGTTTTCAAGATGGCTCAAAAAGGCGTAAATCTGGGAGGCCCCGGTCCCTTTCTCGTGGTGATGCTTTTTTGAAAGTGGCAGACTATCTGCGCCATAGTGATGAGGAGCAGACGACAATAAATGACCTCATCATCAGGATGAAGGACTACTTAGGAGATGATGAGGAGCCATACAGCTTTCGCCACATGAAAGAACAACTTCAGAGTCACTTTGGTTGTGACATTTTGCTCAGTGAGGTAAAAGGAAAACAGAATGTGGTGACATTCCGAAGGACGGCTTCAGCAATTCTCCATGACTTTTTTGAAGGATCCAAGAGCAATGATAATGACAAGGAGAGGCTTATTATGGCTGCAGCAGAAGTCTTGAAATCTGACATTAGGTCTGTTGTGCAGGGAAATAGTTCCTATCCAACAAGTCTAGAAATGTCATCAGTGATGAAGACACTGCTATATGTTCCACAGTCTCTGCAACTCTTCCTGCGCACACTATTTGTTGGGAAAGAAAAGGAATTAAAAGTTTGTTCCATCGGCCAAGCCATGATGCAAGCTACCAGACCAAGAGCTCTACTTCCACCACTTCAGCTTGGGGTTGGTGTACAAATGCATCACCACTTTGCATCAACATTTCTAGTTGACAGTCTGTCACCTTGGGTTTGGCTGTTCATATCCAGAGGTACAGATGTATGAAAGAAGTGCTGCAGTAGCTGAGAAACTTGAGGTACGTGGACTCACACCTGGGCACTTCATACAATATGTTGCTGATAATGCTGACCATAATATCCGAACAATTGATGGCCATGGAACGTTCCAAATTCCAAATTCCCTGTTATAGAGGACCGTGACTCTAATATGACAACAAGATGAAACAAGAATTTTTAACCTGGCTTTATCCAATGTTCAGATTTCTGATCTTGAATGTTATGCAAATTAGCACATATTTCATTAGATAATGCCTAATTTGCATATTTAAACATAATATTTCAGAAAACTTGTAATACAAAAAATAGTAGTCTTAATGTAAGTGATTAACTGGGGAAGTTTCATGGTGATATCTATTAGTTAAATTTTTTATCCTATTAACTGGATGTGTTACGCCTGGCACAAAAAACCACATTTTCGACCCCTGAATTTACCTTGATCCAATAAATATTAAGACTAAGACTTTTAATATGTTATTTGGTTGTCCCTAGGGATCACAAAAAAACTTGAATGATTACTATTGCAATTTCCCCTGGGTTAAACCACAGATTGACTGGACTAGTGGGAGCATTTTGATCTGAAAGGCGACCTCGTTCATTGCAAACACTGCGCAGTGACCTATAAATATAATACGACGACGACCCCGATGAAATACCACCTGCAAACCGTACACCCGACCCTGACTGCTCCTTCGCTACCTTGTACTTCTCAGCCCTCCATCATGCCTCATCTTATACGCGGGAGGTGTGATGCACAACGAGAAGAGAAAATAACGATGGCCATCTGCAAATTAATTGAAACAGATATTCTGCCGCTCAGTTTTGTCGAGGGTAGAGGATTTCGTGCACTGATGCAAATAGTCGAGCCAGCATATCCTGTTCCATCGCGACGTTCCATAACCAGCGCGCTGGAGTTTAAATTTAAGTTAAGCTGGACGCTCTTAAGGACACTAACGTTTTCAGTCATCCTCCTATTTGTGAGTAACTGTTTTTTTACTGCTCCTATGGTGAGTTACTTATTTTCTATATTTTTATTTATAATGTAAAATGTGTTTTTAAGTTAAACAATTTAGGCTACTCACTGCCTTGTTTAAGAGGATTGTTATCTGACTGTAGTGTCTAGTTAATGTGAATGAATGAATGTGTGCATTGTGCAATTCTGCAATAGCAACACAAATAACGTTTTTTCCCCAAGGAAAACATGCTTGTTATTTCTGCCCTAGTTTTTTTTTTTTTTATGAAAAAAAAGCTTATTGATTAATCGATAATTGATCGTTAATTCTTACGATTATCTAAAAAAAAATGTTGATCGTTTGCCCAGCCCTAGTATATAGACAGGGGGGAGTTAGCATGTGATATGATGCGTTTTGTGTAGCTATGTGCAAGATGCTGTGTGCCTATCAAATATTGCAATACTCATTGTGTAACCTTAAACATACTTTAAGTGTGTCCACTCTCAGGACATAAACTGACCACTCTGAGTCAGCATGCGTTTCTGTAACTGGACCTGAGCCAAATATAGAGACCACAGCTAGTGGGGACCAGCATAGAACCTGGGTCAATAGGTCAGTATATTTAGGACCAGCCAGTCAGCTGACCAGGGTCAGGTAGCTGGGTTGTCAGGACAATCAGCCACTTTTGGGAGATGGGGACTTCTCGTCAACAACCCTACCTAGACTCAACGGAGCCCTGTCTTTGGGGATGATTTGCATGACAAACAGCTGGCTGCTTGATCAGCAACTTTTGCCTATATCAAGCCGCTGCAAAGTGTCATTAGGTGCGAGTCTCTCACCGTTGCTTGCCGTGTATTGAGAGGCTGGCCCAGCGCTGTGTGTGGAATAAACTTTATCTTAATTGTCAACCTCGAGCATTAATTAATTATCATAAGGAAGCAACACATCTCGGCCTGCCGCCCTTCATCTGACATTCATCTTATCAATTGGCGTTTAACGAACAGGATCCTAGATTCAGCGAGACAGGTAAGGCAGATAAACCAGTGTGGTTGTGTGCTTAACCTGAATTGTTGTTCTAGAGGGAAAAACCTGTAATTTTTTTTCCTTGAATGAAGGAAAGGGGATGAATTTGATGATGGGGGGGCCAATGACTAGATTTGACTAAATATTAAAGGTTGAGTATTGGTGTGAACATGAAGGTCATTAATCCACATATAGGATAATATGGTATAAAAAGGACAGAGCTGCTAGGTGTCACTCTGGAGGAGATTAATACTGACACTGGATATTGATTAATTCATAGAAGAATTGATTAAACGGAATTGGGCATTCCGGGGGTTTTTATTTGTTTATCTGTAAGGTACAGACATATTGAGGTATTTGACAGGAAATAAGGTGAACTGCAGAAGCACGCTTGAGTCAATTGAAACTATGAAGTAGAATGTTGATTAAGATGGTTAAATGAATAAGGTATTGACACGCAAGTGGTTATGGTATGTAATTTGAAGTGTGATTTAAAGAAAGTGTTTATAAGTGGCCTAGTATAATGAAAGATATAGGTCAGCGGTAATAAGACAGTTGTAGGACGATAAGAATTTGAAAAGATATGGTATTTGTGTTAATGGTACAGCGCAACAGATTTGAGTGACAAGATTGATTTATTAAGACAGGAGAGAACAGATGAGACGTGGATTTAATTGACCTTGATGAGACGCAATGCAACAGACTGAATTAAAGTATATGACACGAATGGTGTAACTATAAAGCTCTAACGAGACAATTTAGATAAAAGAATTCCTTTTTACTAACATTGTGTGCAGTGTAATTAATCAAACATGGGGAATCGAATGTCTAGGACGGCAAATTGTGAGAAACGGATTATTAAGTACAAGTCGGTTAGGGACTTGCCACGAGGGGAAAAGAAAGCTATTAATAAACTATTGGAAATTGATCCACACATAATTGATATTCCGATAAAATACACTGATACAGTGACACCAAAAGGATGGATTTTACTTAAATTAGGACCATTCTATGCAGAACCGTTTCTAACAAAGATTGCGGAATGGAGTGACGATAATTTCCCAAGTATCGGGAGTTTTGAAAAGAATAAACTAAAGATTATTGATGAATATTTGATATCAAACAAAAGCATTTGCGACCCATTATGGGATATTGATTACATGAAAGAAGTCTATCAAGCATGGGTAATAATGTCTAATCAATGGCCTGGTAATATTGTCAGAAAGAAGGAACACAATAGGTTTAACCCTATACCCAAGGTAAAGGAGATACAGAGCGTGTCTCCTCCTGTACAGCCGGAACAGGCGGAGCAGGCTGTGATACGCAGCGTGGTCCGGGTGCAGGCACCATTGTTAAATATAGAGGAGAAAGTACTGTATAAACCATTAACCCTGACTGACGTATCTGCAATCATAGTCGACGCACCCAGACCCTTGATTAACCCAAAAGGATTCATAAATTGGTATGAAACAATGTTGCTACATGGTAATTTGAATGGCACGGATTTAAGATACATTCTGATCACGTTAATGCCAGATGTTGAAATTGATACTTTGATAAATGCTTGTGAAACTTTGAATGAAAATAATGATGGGCCATGTAGAGGTAATACAATTAATGAACGATTCCCATGGTTTAATAAACAACACAAAGTGACTCACATTGAACAATTAACCAAATTTCTAAACGAACATGCCAGCCAAAACCGTGATATCTCACAGATTCTGAACTGTAAACGTAAGCCTAATGAAACAATGTCTGACTTTGTAATCAGATTCCAAAATACCTGGAGAGAAAAGGCGAATTTGGAATTAGATGACAAACCTAACGCATTCTTTACAAATATGATTCTAGATGGTATTGGAGAAGATGCAAAGAACTTCAAATTATCAACACCAGACATTTTCTCAATGACACCAGCATTGATTGAAAAACGAATAAGGGAATTAGAAGCTTTGGGATTGTTTAATAAGCGACACCAACCACAAGTCTTGGAGCTTGCGCAATACGCAGACCTAGAGGGATGGAATGAATACTAAGCATTATGGGTAATGAAGTCTTACGTGAAGCATGTCGAGTGATAGAGTTATAGGGAAATCAGTGAGTTAAGTAATAATAATCCTTGTATTGATTAACATATTGTAAACAAATGATAAAGAGTGAAATGAATAACTATTGTATTTTCAGGACAAGCTAAATAGCTTAGCACCAACAGCAGAAAAGTGGTAAAGAGACGAGGGGAAAACACTGCTCCACAACGCTGCACCAGGGACGACGCTCTGAACCAACACTATTAATAGAACTGCCCTTGCAAACAAGACGCAGCTCGGTGACACAGACACGCAGAGAACACATAGAAGTGTTAGACATGAAAATGTAGTTGTCTCTTATTGTAATTATCATACAATTCTGCATTGACTCAGTAAACGTAACATTTGAATTTACTTAGTGAACAGAGATAAGACCATGCATTGATGACTGTTGATGTTCACACAAGCAAAGAGCAATATGTGACATTTTGATTGATGAATAATCCCGAACGGACAACACAACTCTTGCCAATTCTGTCTCCTGGCAGAACCAAGAAAATGCAGAGGGACTGAGCAACGGACTAAAAACGGGGGCGTTGCTGAGGGCCAATCTAACAGAAGTGGGGGCTGAAATGACAGTGAACGATTGACGGATGAGAGAAAGGGGAAACCACAAATAATAATTCTCTGTGTAACTGTAAATGAAAATGTTGTTTTTCTGTTTGGAAGCGGAAACATGATAATGACATGACAGACTACAGACTTTGATAAAGCAATTACATACGAATATGACAGTACTTCACACGATCAACAGTGTTAATCGGCCAACAGCTGAATGCACGAGCATTACACATTGATGCAACATTTATGATAAAGAACCATTCACACTGACTCAAGAGTGTCTCTGATAAATCTACTAAAACCAACGGGTGATTGACTGAGAAATATTTGATTATAAGAGAGGGATAGAACATTTAAATGTTCACAGCAAATTTACACCTTAATGCAAAATAAGCTCATAGTGTACATAGACCAACGGGGAAGTATTCAAGCCATCAGTAACGATGGTGATCAGAATTTTTAACATACGGGTAGAATAGAACCTATCTACCTCATTAAAAGTATGCTTATGGGAATTGACTCAGATTGCACATTGACAGTAAATAAACTAAGTATTGAAGAACTGATTTGGATATTAAAGGGACGGTTCACGGTTTTTCACAACACGTCCTAGTTTGAATACCCATGGCATGAACGTCAAATGACAAATCCTTTTGTTTCCTCTAGGAGCATTGATGAAGGACGAGTTAACCATTTTGAGAGACACTAAATGTCTGTCTACCTGTACTTAACGATTGTGCAATCCCTGTATCTAAAAATGTCTCAGCAGGCAAGTGCATAACTCACTAGATGGGGGGGACCACAGGGGGCCCAACCCACTCTCAACTCTGACGATGAGACCCAAGAAAAGGGGAAAACACGTAGTATAACAAACGATTACTGATTTCAGTACCATAATGATGACTATCTCTGCTATTAACAATTATTCTTGATGTTGTTGTGAATTAAGATTGAAACTAGGACAAGAGATACCGGACAGACGATGCGTGCCGAGAGAAACCGTGTGATCCTGGCCTCGCTGTGCATAAGATGGATGGCCACAATTTTATCGGTTCTGTATACGATCTGGGTGTTAACTAACGAAACAGACTTTACTTTAACTGAAGACTCTGACACTAATCTTGTTCGCATGCGTCGTGACATCCAGGGAGTTAAACCAAATAGCGCACTAGACTCAGTTGCAGGAGTTTGCCAGTTTGTTGACAATTGTTGTACGTATTCACCACAACAGGATTAAACCTTTAAGATCAGACAATGGGGACATAGAACAATAGGGGAGAGAAAAGTAGGGGGTAAGGATTTAGAGTTTCAATAACACTGTTAAAACATTTGAGCAAGCATCATGATGGTGAATGAAATAATTTCTACTGTGAGTCTCTCCATAATACAGCAACAATACAAGAGGACGATAAGGCGGAAAGACAACAATGGGCCATCCGCATCTCAGATAGTGCCTCATTGCGACCGGAAAAGCATGATGGTCCCTCTGTTGAAGATCGACCTAGGATATCGAAGAACCAAGAAACTGATTGACGATATCCCTATTTGTTAAAAATGTATAATTATGTAACAAACTATGGAAAAGCATGTGATTTGACTTAATGATGGAAATGATACCTACTTCATGTGTAATGAGTAGTTAGACATAGCAATAAGAAACCTATTTGGATATTTTCTCCTTTAAACAACAAAGGTTTTTATCCAAAGGAGGTGATTATTAATCAGAGTAGTTAACCACAAAGTGACCTTTTACTCATGCCAAGTCAATTGTGGAGTGAGATGTTTGTTCACTTTGTCAGGCCACATGACTGAGGAATTGTATTTGTCTATGGGGAAAGTCCTTTGATGACAATTCCGGGGGAGGAATGCAATATCTCAGCCATGTGGAAAGAAAGAGAAATAATTAAAGTTACTGTCCATTAGAGGAGAAAAAAAAAGAGTGAGCTGATATGATGCGTTTTGTGTAGCTATGTGCAAGATGCTGTGTGCCTATCAAATATTGCAATACTCATTGTGTAACCTTAAACATACTTTAAGTGTGTCCACTCTCAGGACATAAACTGACCACTCTGAGTCAGCATGCGTTTCTGTAACTGGACCTGAGCCAAATATAGAGACCACAGCTAGTGGGGACCAGCATAGAACCTGGGTCAATAGGTCAGTATATTTAGGACCAGCCAGTCAGCTGACCAGGGTCAGGTAGCTGGGTTGTCAGGACAATCAGCCACTTTTGGGAGATGGGGACTTCTCGTCAACAACCCTACCTAGACTCAACGGAGCCCTGTCTTTGGGGATGATTTGCATGACAAACAGCTGGCTGCTTGATCAGCAACTTTTGCCTATATCAAGCCGCTGCAAAGTGTCATTAGGTGCGAGTCTCTCACCGTTGCTTGCCGTGTATTGAGAGGCTGGCCCAGCGCTGTGTGTGGAATAAACTTTATCTTAATTGTCAACCTCGAGCATTAATTAATTATCATAAGGAAGCAACACATCTCGGCCTGCCGCCCTTCATCTGACATTCATCTTATCAGCATGTAACTGTGTACTTGTTATAAACATATAAACATATGGACTAGTATACTTATATACAGTATATGAACCCTAACACAATGTAAACACATTGCTAGTTACTATGTTATAGTGATGAGTTACATCACCGGACAGATACACTGTGCAGACACCTCACAGTGTTCAAGCGTGATGAGAAATTATTTTTCAAAAATAAATGAAAGTAAAAACACGGCATACCTTTCTGGAGGTCTTCTTTGAGACTCTTCACCTGCAGCAACAGAGGGCTGTGGAGGTGTGAGAGACAGGAGAGACAGGTGAGACAGAGAGAGACACACAGACATGTTTAGGTGCGTGTTGGCATGCATGCATACACGCTCACCTGTATTCATCTGTGGGGTGTGCGATCTCAATGATGTCCCCCAGAGTGACTTGATTGAAAACTTTCGGGTTCACCAACAACTCGTCATCTGTGACACAAGAGAGGGGAGCCTATACATGTCAGCATGTCACCACAACTGTGACAGCTGAAACACTGAAACACGCTCCTTCAACAGCAGAATGATGAATATTATTACTACAGCGAAGTGATGAACTGTCACTCACCGCTCCCTCCAAAGCCTTTCTTGTGCAGCACCAGCTTATAGGACTTGTTAGTCTTCATGGTGAGTCTGCAGACACACAGACACCACCAGGGTCAGACACACAGACACACAGACACCACCAGGGTCTGCAGACACACAGACACACAGACACACAGACACCAGCAGGGTCAGACACACAGACACCACCAGGGTCTGGGGACACACAGACACACAGACACCACCAGGGTCTGCAGACACACAGACACACAGATACACAGACACACAGACACAGACACACACACACACACACACACACACACACACACACACACACAGACACACAGACACCACCAGGGTCAGACACACAGACACACAGACACCACCAGGGTCAGACACACAGACACACACACACACACACAGACACAGACACACACACACACACACACACACACACACACACAGACACCACCAGGGTCAGACACACAGACACACAGACACACAGACACCACAAGGGTCAGACACACAGACACACACACAGACAGACACACAGACACACACACAGACACTCAGACACACAGACACACAGACACACACACACACACACACACAGACAGACACACAGAGACACACAGACACACACACACACAGACAGACACACACACACACACACAGACACACAGAGACACACACACACAGACACACACACACAGACACACACACACACACACACAGACACACAGACACACACACACACACACAGACACAGACACACACACACACACACACACACACACAGACACACACACACACAGACACAGACACACACACACACACACACACACAGACACACACAGACACTCGTGACAATCTCTGTCAGGCTAGCTTAGCAAGCTAACCCTAACCCTAGCAAACTAGCTGCTCACTTCTGTGAGCTTTTAGAAAGTTACCGGACCACACGCCGAGGCAGCAGAGACATGAGTCACACAGAAGTGAAGACAGACTTGCCTTGTTGAGAAAGCAGCGTTTAGATTAAACACGAGAGAAACACTGAGATTACAGCTCGTCTCATTGGTGTTGTTGTTTGTGACAGAGCGAACTGTACACGAGTAGCAGCAGCTCCACTTCCTCCTGACGAGAAGTGTTCCCGCCCACATCGTTTCGTGATTGGTCAGCTCATTTGATGAAAGGAGATGATTGGGTTTTCAGCGGAGACGTCACGTTCTGTGTAGATTTCCTCCTCTCCGCATCCCGACGGTGCATGTTGAAGCAGGCTGATGAAGTTTATTATGATAATGCAGATATTATCAGGGGAGGCTGGTTCATTAGGGACAATTGGACAATGCCCCACCAAAGGGAGAAGAGAGAGATTTTTTTTCTATGACTTCTAGACAGTGTTGCTTCTGAATATCATAGTCCAATCAGCTAGTGTTCTGTGGAGTATATCATAGTCCAATCAGCTAGTGTTCTGTGGAGTATGTTCCAATCAGCTTCAAGTCCCGCCCCTTTCAGGGCAACTTTCAGTCTACTCGAAATTGCACTAGGCTGTTCTCGTAGACTTGCATGTAAAATCTATTTTGGTAACTTCAGGCCATTCGGTCATTTGTCTATGGGGTTTTGGGACATGCACAAAGCATCGTACGTGCTTACGTCATGTCATACGGCCGGCGTCACGTTCGTTCACCTGCTTCACCATGGCTAGTAATGTTCTGAACAACTCGGTTGAATCTTTAAAAGAAACACCGTTCAGCCGTCGTAGCAACCAGGAGAAATTAACAGTAAAGGAATTAGGACCACCCAGACCAAATTTAATTATAAAGCAAGTTTATAAGGCAGGGAAAATTGGAAAATCGTATAACCGAGGATTTACGAGGGGTTGGTATGAGAAGAAAACATGGCTAGCGGGATGTGAAGTAACAAATGCGTTGTTCTGCTTTCCACTACCGGACTTTGTAAACAAATTGAACAAATGGATTAGAAGGAGGCATCTTTTGTTCCCAACTTGATATTGCAACTGGACCTATTACCGAAGTCAAACTTGTGTAAGTAAGTGAATCATCTGTCCTTCAGTCATGATAGGAAAACCAAATCGATGCTGGGAGAAGGAATGGCAGACTGTATTCTGATTGTATCTTCTATGCTCTTTGTATGTTTCTATGCTCTTTGTATGTTTCTATGCTCTTTGTATGTGTCTTGGTGTAGGAGAAACGTAGGACCACGTTGGAAACAAGTGTTTCGGTACACGTTGACGTGTAGAAACTGTAGAGAGAAAATTGTAGAAATTGTAGAGAAAACTGGGGGGGTAGAGGTGATGAAGAGGTCTGTACAGGGGGGGGTAGAGGTGATGAAGAGGTCTGTACAGGGGGGTAGAGGTGATGAAGAGGTCTGTACAGGGGGGGTAGAGGTGATGAAGAGGTCTGTACAGGGGGGTAGAGGTGATGAAGAGGTCTGTACAGGGGGGGTAGAGGGGATGAAGAGGTCTGTACAGAGGGGTAGAGGGGATGAAGAGGTCTGTACAGGGGGGTAGAGGGGATGAAGAGGTCTGTACAGGGGGGTAGAGGGTATGAAGAGGTCTGTACAGGGGGGTAGAGGGGATGAAGAGGTCTGTACAGGGGGGTAGAGGGGATGGAGAGGTCTGTAGAGGAGGGTAGAGGGGATGGAGAGGTCTGTAGAGGAGGGTAGAGGGGATGGAGAGGTCTGTACAGGGGGGGTAGAGGGGATGAAGAGGTCTGTACAGGGGGGTAGAGGGGATGAAGAGGTCTGTAGAGGAGGGTAGAGGGGATGAAGAGGTCTGTAGAGGAGGGTAGAGGGGATGAAGAGGTCTGTACAGGGGGTAGAGGGGATGGAGTGGTCTGTACAGGGGGTAGAGGGGATGGAGAGGTCTGTACAGGGGGGTAGAGGGGATGGAGAGGTCTGTACAGGGGGTAGAGGGGATGGAGAGGTCTGTACAGGGGGTAGAGGGGATGAAGAGGTCTGTACAGGGGGGTAGAGGGGATGGAGAGGTCTGTAGAGGTGGGTAGAGGGGATGGAGAGGTCTGTAGAGGTGGGTAGAGGGGATGAAGAGGTCTGTAGAGGTGGGTAGAGGGGATGAAGAGGTCTGTACAGGGGGGTAGAGGGGATGAAGAGGTCTGTACAGGGGGGTAGAGGGGATGGCGAGGTCTGTACAGGGGGGTAGAGCTATTCTCATGCTAAAATTGACTGTAAATCCAGATTTTAAAGTTGATATTCTTCCCCCATAACCTGTGCCCCACCCAAACATTTTAGCACCAGCCGCCACTGGATATTATATATATATATATATATATGTTTGATATTACATTCACATTTAGGGCATTTAGCAGACGCCTTATTCCAAAGCGACTTACAACAGAATGATAAAGCACATGATTCAAACAAGCAACATTGTATTTTTCTGACCGATATAAAAATATGAGATTTTATTGTTGATAAGAAGAGTTGATCCAACATAGTTACATCTGAGAAATGCTTCATGTTGAACAAGCCGTGTTTCTCTAGTCACAAAAATAATTACATGACCACAGCCAGAACACCCAGACTTATCAAAATAAGCCTGGATTTTCCTTTAGGGACGCTGATGGAATACCCCCCAGCACACACGGGATTGTATTGATGAGTAAAATTGCATCCAAATGCGTTAATACAAAACCAACATTTCCGTTTTCTTATCAAGTTTGTTTGGATGGAATGGAGGTAATTCCAGTGATACTGTATAAACTAGGATAGACACCATCTCTCCTTCACCCTAACGATAGTGGCTATAACACATCTCCTTAAAACTATACACACAATACTGAATATTCATTAAAAAATACTTCATAATAATAATAATAATAATAATAATAATAATGCATAATAAAGGTCATTAATGACCAGATACAAATTCGGGACGTAATAAATCCCAAAATTCATGGCAGTTTTTCGTGATAAAAGTTAAGAGGGACGTGTGTCTGTACTAAGGCATCGTTAGAGAACCAGCTGAGACTGAGAGGGAGGCTGCAGGAGAAGGCAGGCCACTCTGACGTCCATCTCTCCACGTTTCTCTACATCTCTCCATCTCTCCGTCTCTCCATCTCTCCATCTCTCCATCTCTTCCTGCGTTCTCCTCTCCTCTGGGCATCAGAAGGTTCTAGCAGCAGTCTCTCTTCCCCCCCCGGGCCGCGGGCTCCTCCAGGGCCACTCTGCCTGCCTCTGACAGGAGACACACAACGTTTCATATTCAGACATTCAGATTCATTATTTTGGATCTATTCATTATTATAATTTATTATTATATTATTATTAATTATAAGTTTAGAATCAGACATAGGTATTTGAGCATCTGACCACATCAATTAAAACTAAAAAAGAATCCAACTCCAGACAATTATATATATTACGGTACATGTGGGAAGACGGTTCATGTGGGAAAACTAGGGTTAGGGTTAGGTGCTAGGGTGCTAGGGTTAAGGTTAGGGTTAGGGGTAGGGTTAGGGGTAGGGTTGGGGTTAGGGATAGGATTAGGGTTAGGGTTGGACATGCCAGCATGTACCAAGTCGACGTAGCACCTAACCCTAACCCTAGTTTTCCCACATGTACCGTATTCCCACATGTACCGTAACATATACGTGATATAAGAGTGATTTACAGAAAGTGACACAAAACCAGACTGTTGTAGGCCGACATTGGTTCAGTGTATATCATCCTAGCTCACCTAGCACACACACAACGGTTGAACATTCAAAAATGTCAACTGTTGATTCTTATTTATTTTTTAATCCAACTGTCAGCAGATCAGGGGTCAGTTGCATAAACATAGATTAAGACTGGTCCAAGCCTTAGACTAGTTTTATATTCTCATAAACATAGATTAGGACGGGTCTAAGCCTTAGACTAGTGTTATATTGAATGATGAATGGTCTTTATTGTCATTGATATAGTACAGGTACCAAACAACGACATTTAGGAGGGGTGGCTCCCCTGGTGTTAGGAAAAAAAAACTAAAAACAAGAAGGGAAAAGAGCTGGTTTACATAAATAAAGGCTATGTACACTATCCACTATACTATACTATACAAATAAAACACTGTGCTGTACTCTATGCTATGCTATACCTATTCTAACATTTCCTATCTCTGAACCTTATGTACCCGAGGGTTGTCATATTGCACATATTCTCATAAACATAGATTAGGACGGGTCTAAGCCTTAGACTAGTCTTATATTCTCAGGTTAGACCAGTCTAATTAAGACTGCCTGTTGCATAAAAAATACGACTGACTTATTTTGAGGTTAGAAACTTCCCCCTAGGCTAAGCTTGATTTAAGAGCTGCGTTGTTATGGGAACGAGTCAGCCTTAAGAGCTGTGTTGCTATGGGAACGAGTCAGCCGTAAGTGTCAGTTGCTATGGGAACGAGTCAGCTATGTGTCAGTTGGAAAAGTGCTAACCTTTAAGGTAAGCAGTATACTTTTCTCCACATTATATTCCTCCAATATACATACATTTTTCTTCTGTCAAGTGTCTTATGTTACCTAGAATGCATTGCGTGACAAGGTTGTCTAAGTCAGTCTTACTTTAGTCACTCATAGGTGAGCTTTATGCAACAGGAACATTTGACTCTGAGGACATCAGTATCATCTGTCAGTCTGCTGCCTCTCCTTGTCTAGTACTTGTACTCTGCAATGACAATAACATTCTAATCTAATCTAATCTGATACTCTCAACCCCACCCTCCTCTCCTCCCACCCTCCTCTCCCCCCACCCTCCTCTCCTCCCACCCTTCCATCGCCCCCCTCCCCCCCCTCCCCTCCCTGCTGTGACGTGGGTGTCTTACTGATGCTGTCTCCCCCCCCCTCCCCGTCTTACTGATGTCTCCTCCTTCTCCGATGCGGGAGGTGGTCTTCCCTCTCTCCAGGTCCTGCAGGATGGACTCCTCAAACGCCAGAGCTGCCACCCTGAAGAAGAACTCTGCCACGTTCTCCCCTGGAATAACACACATATAACACCCCTATAACACCCTTATAACACAGCATATAACACCCTTATAACACCCTTATAACACCCTTATAACACCCTTATAACACACATATAACACCCCTATAACACCCTTATAACACAGCATATAACACCCCTATAACACAGCATATAACACCCTTATAACACCCTTATAACACCTTATATAACAAGCATTATAACACAGGGGCGTCTGGTCATACCTGTCTTGGCGGACACAGACCAGAACTCGGCCTTCATCTCAGCAGCTATCTTGACAGCGTCCCTCTCTGTCTTGCGTTGCTCCTCTGGGGTCTGGGGGACAGAGAGACAGAACATCATAGGTTGTGGACATAGA
>NC_137689.1:75656162-75668662 GCF_963989245.1 Nansenia antarctica
AACACGTCCTTACAGAACCTGCAACCACACACACAACACGCTAACACAACACGCTAACACAACACGCTAACAACACGCTAACAACATGCTAACAAGTCAACCGTTTAACATAGACACCTAAACATTAATAATTATGTTTGTTTAACATAGACACCTAAACATTTATTAAGATGGTCTAATACTGTCTTATTGATCAGGTGTAATACTGTACATATTGATCAGGTGTAATACTGTACATATTGATCAGGTGTAATACTGTACCTATTGATCAGGTGTAATACTGTACCTATTGATCAGGTGTAATACTGTACCTATTGATCAGGTGTAATACTGTCTTATTGATCAGGTGTAATACTGTACCTATTGATCAGGTGTAATACTGTACCTATTGATCAGGCAGGTCTTTCCCACGTTCACGTCTCCCACCACCACGGCCTTAGACATCTTCAACCTGTCCCACCTGCAGAGGGAAACACAGAGGACTGAAACCACCTCCACTTCCTGCAGACAAACCTGATACCAAACCTGACACAGTCTGATCATTTTGGTCCGCACGTCGGCAACCAATCAAAATGTTCAGACTTTTCTTTTGAAACATGGAACTACGTTTCAACGTTGTTGAGAATCACAACACAAACTCGCTAGTCAAGCCAAAATACTGCAGGGCAATGGATTGGGTGAGTAATCCCCACTGCTACCTAGTTAACTACAACACTACTTTACATTGTTAGCAGGCTCATAAATACAAGCTGTGTTAGTTGACTAGAGATGTGTGTCATTGATTTTAAACAACGCGGAAATGTATTCACATTTTCCGAAAGAAAAGTCTGATCATTACATCGGACAAAGAGGACATGAGGACATGAGGACATGAGGACATGAGGACATGAGGACATGAGGACAAGAGGACATGAGGACATGAGGACATGAGGACAACATGATCAGACTGTGTCACAAATATGAGTCAGCCGCCAGACGGAAGCAGAACACCACCCAGCAGGCAGCTCAACAACCACCCAGCAGGCAGCTCACCCCTGGTGCCGCTCAGCCCGGTCCTTGCAGGCCGCCTTGGCCTGGATGTGCCAGTCGTCCTTGGTCTGCAGGCACGCCTGGGGGGTGTAGCACTGGGGAGGGACGGCAACACACCTTCACTCAACTGACATTGTTGTATATTTAATATTATTTACATTTTTCAGAATAAAAGTCTGAACATTTGGATTGGTCGCTGACTTGTTTCCCCTTTCTATTTATTTTAATATAATTCTGTTTACCTTTGCAGAGCAGCCAGGAGCAGACTGGAGGGACAGCATGTCTGTAGCCATGTTGGCATGTTGTGACACGGTCTGGGCAGTTGGGCCGCAAGTCGGCAACCAATCAAAATGTTCTGACGTTTATTTTTTATACATTTCAACGCTGTTGAGAATCACAACACAAACTCACTAGTCAAGCCAAAATGCTGCGGTGAGTAATCCCCACTGCTACCCAGTTGACTAGAACCCTACTTCACATTATTAGCAGGGTCACAAAAGCTGTGTTAGTTGACTTGCGACGTGTCAACTGTGTGTGATTTTCAACAATGCTGAAATGTATTTACATTTTTCTAAAGAACATTAAATCGCATGCCGACTTGTGGACCAATTGACCAGACCGTGTCACATATGGTGATTGTGTACGTGTCACATGTCACCTCTTACGGTACGGGTAGGATACAAATGCGTGCCGTACCGGTCTGGTCAATGGAAAAGCGCCATTAAGGGTTCGCTGCGTGGCGACATACAGCATATTAATATTCATTAGGCCTTATTGGGTAGGATGGAGTTAATTAGACAAACTATGTCCAGAATTAGTCCTGTCCTGTGACCAGCCTCCATCCTGATATCTGTTGAGGATGCTGAGTGACATCACAGGTTTCCAATAAGGACGTCTTGTAGCTCTCTATCTGATCCAGATCAAATGTGAATACTAGGTAGAATACTAGGTAGAGTCTACCCAGTACGGTACTCACATTTAATCTGGATCAGAACGATCTGGATTCTGTAAAGCCAGATTATTATTATTTTTTTAATATCCAGGATTACATCGATTCGGCTAATTTTGAGTATTTCATTATTGGATAAGAATCTAGATCAGTATGATTCAGATCAGATTAAGAGCAGTAATCACAGAACCTGCACGTTCAGAGCTGCGTCCTCGCCTCTGACCTGCCCTCTACTGGGCAAGGGCATGTCATGTGTTTAGATTGAACTACATGAAGAAAAGTAGCGAAGGCAAAACAAGACAGACACATGTTTAGATACTGGTGCTGGATGATCAGTAGGAGGTGTGGAGCCAGGCAGGCAGGCAGCCAAGCAGGCAGGCAGGTACCTTGGGGAAGGTGCAGATCACCCGGTCTCTGCTGACGGGCGGTGAGAACTGCATCTCCCTCCTCTCCTGGCCGGTGACGGGATGAACAACCCTGTGATGAAGACAGTCATGAACAACCCTGTGATGAAGATGAAGGACAACCCTGTGATGAAGAACAACCCTGTGATGAAGGACAACCCTGTGATGAAGGACAACCCTGTGATGAAGGACAACCCTGTGATGAAGATGAAGAACAACCCTGTGATGAAGAACAACCCTGTGATGAAGGACAACCCTGTGATGAAGAACAACCCTGTGATGAAGACAGTCATGAACAACCCTGTGATGAAGGACAACCCTGTGATGAAGGACAACCCTGTGATGAAGACAGTCTTGTGACCACCGCGGCACACGGCTGTGTTCACATGTCCAACCTCACGCCTGACCTGACCACGATTAGGACATGACCGACATGCATACCATCCATGATTGTCTGATGTTGCAGAGAATAAATAATACACTATTATATACTGAGAACACATTCCACAGGCTTTGGTCGTTTGGCTAATAAACTATCTATCTAACTATCTATCTACACAGCCTGACCACCGTAATTACATGCCAAAGCGCACTGTGTGTTTACATGTAAATTAATGTTCATCGTTGGTTCAGAGAAAGTTAGTGCAGAACCTCCCAGGTCAGTCTGATCACATCTCACAGTTTTACTGGAGCGAGTCGCGTCATTACGAGTCAACGTAACGACATTACACGTGATCACAAACAGACATAGACAGTCATCTAGGAGATATAATATAATGTATATATATAGATATAGATATAATAACACTACTAGTACACTTCTGGGTTAATGATCGTCGTGTACTTACGGGTTTCTTGCCGTGTGACTTGGAGAGATAGTGATACTCGTGTCGCCGCTCTGCTGCAGCTCAAGCTAGCCTAGCTGCTCTGCTCTCAATGCATCAGGTCCAACCCGCGTCTCCATGGCAACGACACCGTGTGTCCCGCGTCTCCATGGCAACGACCGTGTCCCGCGTCTCCATGGCAACAACCGTGTCTCCATTCATTGTGTGTTTTACTGTTTTTAACTTATTATGTTTTTAGGCTGTTTTTGTTGTTGTTGATGTTTTTTTTAACTCTGTAGCTCTCTGATATTATTTTGAAGGAAAAGTGCAATACAAATAAAAATGCATTATTATTATTTATTTTATTAACAACCCGTGTCCCACCACGCGGGCATCTGTCACGTGAGGTGAGACCTGATCGGCATTCATGACTATGACCTCCCATTATACAACATACAACATACAACATACAACATACTAAAACATACTACATACCACATACCACATGAAATACATGTTTCATGTTTCAGGCAAAGCATCGACAAGAGACACCTGCACCTGGTCACAGAGACACCTGGTCACAGAGACACCTGGTCACAGAGACACCTGGTCACAGAGACCCCTGGTCACAGAGACACCTGCACCTGGTCACAGAGACCCCTGGTCACAGAGACCCCTGGTCACAGAGACACCTGGTCACAGAGACACCTGGTCACAGAGACACCTGGTCACAGAGACACCTGGTCACAGAGACACCTGGTCACAGAGACACCTGGTCACAGAGACACCTGGTCACAGAGACCCCTGGTCACAGAGACACCTGCACCTGGTCACAGAGACACCTGGTCACAGAGACACCTGGTCACAGAGACCCCTGGTCACAGAGACACCTGGTCACAGAGACCCCTGGTCACAGAGACCCCTGGTCACAGAGACACCTGGTCACAGAGACACCTGGTCACAGAGACACCTGGTCACAGAGACACCTGGTCACAGAGACCCCTGGTCACAGAGACACCTGGTCACAGAGACACCTGGTCACAGAGACACCTGGTCACAGAGACACCTGGTCACAGAGACACCTGGTCACAGAGACACCTGGTCACAGGTAGCCCACCTGCTGTAGAGTGAACGTATGCAGAATTAGAAATGAGGTCCTGTAGGCGCGCCCATGCTGAAGCCCTGTGTGGGTTGGGAGTTGAGATGAAGAGACATTTGTACATTTGTGACTTCCTTGTCTGCTTACTACCATTGTTCTGCAGTATGCTCTAGGCACACTTGTATAGAAGGAGACCCCCCCCCCCCCCCTCACTGGCCAGGGTATGAGCACACACTCTTAGGCTACAGAGATTTGAATTAAACGGACTGTCTTCTGCTTGGCCTCTGGTACAGTGAGGTCTGTAGGGAGCAGCACAGCACACAGAGTATTAGGAAGAGGAAGCTCTCTGTCTTCTCTAAGCTCTGTTCTCCAACAGCTTTGGTTTCACCATGTGATGACTGATGCTAGATGATTCACTTACTGTAGACAAATGTCGGCCTACTTGTTGTATGTAAGTCGCTTTGGATAAAGGTGTCTGCTGAATGTCAAACATGTACAGTATATTATGTAAATGTAACAACCCTTTTCAGATTCAGATTCAGATTCAGATAACATTTATTGCCATTTATGTTGAAACACATAGTAGGAACTTGTTGTGGCGTTGGTGTGTGCGTGCTAGTTCTATTTTCTCACAAATATACACTAAGAGACAAGTGCAAACAGGACAGAACAGTGAATAACAGACCAATCAGTGCAATGGGAATATAACAATATAGCGCAACGGCTGGTAAGTGCAATGTCAGAGGTTCAGTCTAGTGCAAACCTACTCAGAGAGGGGGGGGGGGGACAGGTGGGGGGGGGACAGGTGGGGGGGTGGGGGGGGGACAGGAGGGCACCAGAGTCGTTAACTAGACGGAGGCTGAGAGGAAGCCAAGGTGAACCCTCACCGCCTCCAGCAGCCTCGGCCTCCTCTGGAAGACAGCAGGGTGGAGAGGCCGTGGCCCGGGAGGGAGGAGGCTGACGTTATCTCTCCTTCCCCTCCTCCCTTTTCTACAGAGTCCCCCTGTCTCAGGAGCCTGTGGTACTACAGGTGTGACAGGTGTTTCTGGAACGTCAGGTGAGCAGGAATAAGAGCGCTGTCATGTCACTATTGATTTTAGGCTTCGCTTTCGCCTTTGGAATCTGCTGTTGTTGTCTGTCAACATGAGGACCAGAGAGGAGCTAATGAAAGTACACAATGAGGCCGTTGTGAGGTGGATAAACCTGAAAGAGTAAAAATACTACTGCCATAGCAACTAGGGAGCTTCTCAGAATCAAAGACTGGAAGGTTCTCGACTGGCCAAGTCAATCCTCAGATTTAAATCCAATTGAACATGCACTTCATTTGCTGAAGAAAAAACAAATAACAACTGAAGATTGACTGCAGTACGCCTTCATTTCCTACCTATCTATCTATCTATTTATCTATCTACCTATTTATCTATCTATCTATCTATCTCTCTCTCTCTCTCTACCTACCTATCTATGTAAATGTAAATGTCAACAGATCTAGTTGGCACGCAGGGCTGTTCCGCTGTTGGAGTGAAAAAAGACAAATAGGTGGTGGAGTCCTGGAATAGCGCAGATGATCCATCACCTGAGAGGCCCTCGTCTCCCCCTGCCTCATCAACTATTGATTAGCCGGTACAGAATGATCTTCTAGAAGACTCTGTAGGGGGGGGTGACAAGAGGCCACTTCTCCCAGTGTGAAGAGCTGGTTCATCATAAGGGGGCACAGGTGGGCAATTATCTAGCTGATTTAAATGGAGGACGTCAGGCGATGTTAAATACACCTTTTTAAAACCCGACCTCCGTCTCCCCCTCACACACACACACACACACACACACACACACACACACACACACACACACACACACACACAACACACACACACACACAACACACAACGCTCTTAGCCATGCCGCACCCGCCTTGAAATCCTGGCTAAGAGCGTTCCTCACTTCCTGTTTGCGCCAACTCAAGATCCCCAAAATCTGGCGAAGAGCCCTAGTTGTTGCGATCCCTAAACCGAATAAGCCTGAAGGGGACCCTAAGAGTTACCGTCCCATCTCTCTGCTATGCATCCCCTTCAAGATCCTCGAGCGTCTCATCTACGCCCGCATTGAACCAATTGTCGACCCGCTGCTCCCACGTGAGCAGGCCGGGTTCCGACGCGGGAGGTCGACCGTAGATCAAGTCACCCTTATGACTCAAGACATCGAGGATTGCTTTTCGGCAAAAAAGAAGGCCGGGGCCGTCTTTATAGACCTGACGGCTGCCTACGATACCGTATGGCATCGCGGCCTCTCCTGCAAACTGCTCCGCCTGCTGCCGGACAGGCACATGGTCAGAATGATCATGGAGCTCATCCGTAACCGCAGCTTTACCCTCACCACCGGTCGCGGACAGCTAAGCAGGCTCCGACGCCTTAAGAACGGCGTCCCTCAGGGATCGGTCCTGGCCCCCCTCCTCTATAATATCTACACCTATGACCTGCCCAACACACTCTCGCGGAAGTACGCCTACGCAGACGACCTCGCAGTGGTGTACTCTGCTGGAAATTGGCAGTCTGTGGAGGGGATTCTGAGCCAGGACATGCAGACACTAGTGGCATACTTCCGGAAATGGAGATTGAAGCTTAGCGAGGCAAAGACGGTGTCGGCTGCCTTCCACCTTAACAACAGGGAGGCTAAACGTGAGCTTAGAGTACACCTAGATGGAACTCCCCTGCCATGTTCCGCTGAGCCAATCTATCTCGGCGTGACATTGGACAGGACGCTCACGTTTCGCCGACACCTCGAGTCACTGCGCAAGAAGTTAACAGCTCGTGTGGCGTTGATGAGGCGACTGGTTGGCTCGGGCTGGGGCGCCGGCGCAAGGACCTTGCGCACGGCAGCCCTAGCCCTCGTTTATTCAACTAGTGAATACTGCGCCCCAGTATGGTGTCGCAGTGCCCACACCCGCCTCATCGACTCGCCTATAAACGAAGCCTTGCGCATTGTGACAGGATGCCTGCGTCCTACCCCCGTGGACAACCTTCCCATCCTAGCAGGCATCCAGCCCGCAGGCCTCCGCCGCATGGGAGCCACAGCACGTCTCGCCTGCCGGGCCGTGGAGCTTAATAACCATCTGCTCCATGATAGGCTCACTATAACAGCGGAGCCCTCCCGGCGTCTCAAGTCGAGACACCCATTTGTGCCTGCCGCACAGGATCTCAGGCAGCAATGCAGAGATCTCAACATCAGTGCGGCAGGATGGGCAGATTATATGTGGCGCGCGGAGTGGGAGGCTAACACCTCCAAACTCCGCGACCACATCCCAGTCGCCGGCGCTGAGCCCCTCGGGATGGACTTGCCAAGGCTATCCTGGGTGAGGCTCAATCGTCTCCGGACCGGCGTCGGGCGTTTCCGCTCATCAATGCACAGATGGGGCTTGGCCCCAAATGCGTCGTGCGAGTGTGGCGCAGAGGACCAAACCGCAGACCATATTATCCTGGATTGCCCGGTGTACCACCCACCCAACGGGATGCATGGTCTGTCGGTACTTGATGACGAGACGATGACGTGGCTTCTGGAGGGGTGTCCAGAAATATAGCCCGGGTGAGCCCCTCAACCAGGTCTCGGGGTGGTAAAAGGGTAGCCCCTCGGCCCCGAGCCTGGTGGAGTGGAGAGGAAGAACAACAACCCATACGCCGAAGAAGAAGAAGAAGACACACACACACACACACACGCAGGCGTGTTGCTGTGCGTTCTTGTGAAAACGCCACAACTGCAAGTTCCACTCGCTCCCACTAGGGGGCGGCAGAAGTCCAGATACTCCTTCGTCAATGCATATTGCTGTGTCATACTGGACAGCTTAAATATTTCTTATCACCCAAACTACAACTAAACTGAAGTCAAACGTGCGTTGAGTGTTCCAGATCAGTTGGGCAGTATAACATAATGCTGTGTGTCTTCTGTGGTGTTCAAACTTGTGTACGTACCGTACGCATAGACAACAACAACATCCAGTATTCAGGGACAGTTCCAGGGGCAGTCTTGTGTGGAGGTGTCTGAACAGGGTCAGTGTGTGACACAGTGTGCCAGTGTGTTTTATCAGAGCCAACCGACGGCTGTTTAATGGCCAATAACCCAAATGTGTGTGAGGCGACAGCTCCTCGCCCAGGGTGTAACTCCATCACCTGACTGATCAAAAATGATGGAATGCAGCTAGTGTATGACTACCCACACACACACACACACACACACACAGAGACACACACACACACACACACACACACACACACAGAGACACACACACACACACACACACACACACACAGATACACACACACACACACACGCACAGATACACACAGAGACACACACACAGAGAGAGACACACACACACACACACACACACACACACACTCTCCTGACATCAATCATCTCCTGTCGCAGAGTCATTTGGGCCCATCACTGACAACGCCGGAACATTCTGATATGACGGATGTTCTGTATGAGAGGAGCTCATCGCCGCCACGCGCCGCCTCCACAGCTGACTGACTGTCAGCAGACGTCCATCCAGCCTCTGACGTTCACATTTTGGCACTTTGTTTTGGGCACCTGCCTTTGTGTTTATAAGCATCCTGGGTTCACCCCCCCCCCCGTGACCAGCCCATCTGCTGCTGGTAGACGACATCTTCAGCCTCTCTGACCCCTGCACTGAAAAAAGTACATCTGAGTAAGATGACATCTCTTAAAGCAAGGCAATAATATGTTTGTTGTGTTGTTTCTGTCTGACTGACACTAGTTTTAATTCAGATCATTTACTTGTTTTAAGAAGAGCTTGGCCAGCGACATGTTCCTGTTCTGTTGGCAGATCATTAAGCTTATTTTAAGTAATTTCTCCACCATTTTCTTTTTTCGTTTTTTTCGTTTTTGAGAGCTGTCTTTTTGCGGTGTGTGACGTTGTTACTGCACTGGAGTGGATGGATTAGCATTAGCATCGATGGCTACTAGGATGTTTGTATAAACACCCAGAACACCCAGCTAACCCTAACCCTTATATAGCACCTTATTCCAAAGCGCTTTTACAACGGCCAACGGCCTCTCCAGCTACCATGCAAGACCCCGGCCGGCCCGCTCATTGGGAGCAATTTGGGGCTCAGTGTCTTGCCCAAGGACACCTCGACACGAGCCCGATCGGGGTTCGGACCGCCGGTCTGCCCTGACCTTGCCATCATTAGACGCCGGCTCTACTTCCTGAGCCACAGCCGCCCAGAACACCTCCTCATACACCTCCTCATACTCCTCCTCATACTCCTCCTCATACTCCTCCTCCTCATACTCCTCCTCATACACCTCCTCATACTCCTCCTCATACTCCTCCTCATACACCTCCTCATACTCCTCCTCATACACCTCCTCATACACCTCCTCATACTCCTCCTCATACTCCTCCTCATACACCTCCTCATACTCCTCCTCATACACCTCCTCATACTCCTCCTCATACTCCTCCTCATACTCCTCCTCATACTCCTCCTCATACTCCTCCTCATACTCCTCCTCCTCATACACCTCCTCATACACCTCCTCATACTCCTCCTCATACTCCTCCTCATACTCCTCCTCATACTCCTCCTCCTCATACTCCTCCTCATACACCTCCTCCTCATACTCCTCCTCCTCATACTCCTCCTCATACTCCTCCTCCTCATACTCCTCCTCATACACCTCCTCATACTCCTCCTCATACACCTCCTCATACACCTCCTCATACTCCTCCTCATACTCCTCCTCATACACCTCCTCATACACCTCCTCATACTCCTCCTCATACACCTCCTCATACACCTCCTCATACTCCTCCTCATACTCCTCCTCATACTCCTCCTCATACTCCTCCTCATACTCCTCCTCATACACCTCCTCATACTCCTCCTCATACACCTCCTCATACTCCTCCTCATACTCCTCCTCATACACCTCCTCATACACCTCCTCATACACCTCCTCATACTCCTCCTCCTCATACTCCTCCTCATACTCCTCCTCATACTCCTCCTCATACTCCTCCTCATACTCCTCCTCATACTCCTCCTCATACTCCTCCTCATACTCCTCCTCATACTCCTCCTCATACTCCTCCTCATACTCCTCCTCCTCATACTCCTCCTCATACTCCTCCTCATACTCCTCCTCATACACCTCCTCATACTCCTCCTCATACTCCTCCTCATACACCTCCTCATACTCCTCCTCCTCATACTCCTCCTCATACTCCTCCTCATACTCCTCCTCATACTCCTCCTCATACTCCTCCTCATACTCCTCCTCATACACCTCCTCCTCATACTCCTCCTCATACTCCTCCTCATACTCCTCCTCATACACCTCCTCATACACCTCCTCATACTCCTCCTCCTCATACTCCTCCTCATACTCCTCCTCATACTCCTCCTCATACACCTCCTCATACTCCTCCTCATACACCTCCTCATACACCTCCTCCTCATACTCCTCCTCATACTCCTCCTCATACACCTCCTCATACTCCTCCTCATACACCTCCTCATACTCCTCCTCATACTCCTCCTCATACTCCTCCTCATACTCCTCCTCATACTCCTCCTCATACACCTCCTCATACACCTCCTCATACACCTCCTCATACACCTCCTCATACACCTCCTCATACTCCTCCTCATACTCCTCCTCCTCATACTCCTCCTCATACTCCTCCTCATACACCTCCGCAGTACTCAGACTCCGTCCTCATACTCCTCCTCATACTCCTCCTCACTCCTACACCTCCTCATACTCCTCCTCATACTCCTCCTCATACTCCTCCTCATACTCCTCCTCATACACCTCCTCATACTCCTCCTCAAGACTACTCCTCCTCATACACCTCCTCATACTCCTCCTCATACTCCTCCTCATCTCATACGCCTCCTCATACTCCTCCTCATACTCCTCCTCATACTCCTCCTCATACTCCTCCTCATACTCCTCCTCATACTCCTCCTCATACTCCTCCTCATACTCCTCCTGATACTCCTCCTCATACACCTCCTCATACTCCTCCTCCTCATACTCCTCCTCATACTCCTCCTCATACACCTCCTCATACACCTCCTCATACTCCTCCTCCTCATACTCCTCCTCATACTCCTCCTCATACACCTCCTCATACTCCTCCTCATACTCCTCCTCATACTCCTCCTCCTCATACTCCTCCTCATACTCCTCCTCATACTCCTCCTCATACACCTCCTCATACACCTCCTCATACTCCTCCTCATACTCCTCCTCATACTCCTCCTCATACTCCTCCTCATACTCCTCCTCATACACCTCCTCATACACCTCCTCATACACCTCCTCATACACCTCCTCATACTCCTCCTCATACTCCTCCTCATACTCCTCCTCATACTCCTCCTCATACACCTCCTCCTCATACTCCTCCTCATACACCTCCTCATACACCTCCTCATACACCTCCTCATACTCCTCCTCATACTCCTCCTCATACTCCTCCTCCTCATACTCCTCCTCATACACCTCCTCATACTCCTCCTCATACTCCTCCTCATACTCCTCCTCATACTCCTCCTCATACTCCTCCTCATACTCCTCCTCATACACCTCCTCATACACCTCCTCATACTCCTCCTCATACTCCTCCTCATACTCCTCCTCATACTCCTCCTCATACTCCTCCTCATACACCTCCTCATACACCTCCTCATACTCCTCCTCATACTCCTCCTCATACTCCTCCTCATACTCCTCCTCATACACCTCCTCATACACCTCCTCATACTCCTCCTCATACTCCTCCTCATACTCCTCCTCATACTCCTCCTCATACACCTCCTCATACTCCTCCTCATACACCTCCTCATACTCCTCCTCATACTCCTCCTCATACTCCTCCTCATACTCCTCCTCATACTCCTCCTCATACTCCTCCTCATACTCCTCCTCATACACCTCCTCATACTCCTCCTCATACTCCTCCTCATACACCTCCTCATACACCTCCTCATACTCCTCCTCATACACCTCCTCATACTCCTCCTCATACTCCTCCTCATACTCCTCCTCATACTCCTCCTCCTCATACTCCTCCTCATACACCTCCTCATACTCCTCCTCATACTCCTCCTCATACTCCTCCTCATACTCCTCCTCATACACCTCCTCATACTCCTCCTCATACACCT
>NC_137689.1:75673662-75684823 GCF_963989245.1 Nansenia antarctica
TTGAGTGTATACTGTACGTACCCAGCCTGTTGGTGGTGGTGGTGGTGGTGGCGGTGGTGGGCCTATGTCTGCCCAGCTCGCCCCACCCTCCTAACCCTCCCCCCTCCCCCTCCCCCCCTCCCACTCCCCCCACCCTCCCCCCAGGTCCTAGCACAGCCCGATGTACTTGAGATTGTTCTGGATGATCACGTCTGTGACGGCGTCGAACACGAACTGGATGTTGCTGGTGTCGGTGGCGCAGGTGAAGTGTGAGTAGATCTCCTTGGTCTCCTTGTTGCGGTTCAGGTCCTCGAACTGCCGCTGGACGTAGACGGCCGCCTCCTCGTAGGTGTTCTGGCCCTTGTAGTCAGCGAAGCACACGGTCAGAGGGATGCGCTTGATCTTCTCAGCCAGCAGGTCCTTCTTGTTGAGGAACAGGATGAGGGAGGTGTTGGTGAACCAGTTGTTGTTGCAGATGGAGTCGAACAGACGCAGGCTCTCCGCCATACGACTCTGAGAGAGAGAGAGGGAGGGAGAGAGAGAGAGGGAGGGAGGGAGAAGAGGGCCGAAAGGAAGAGAGAAGAGGCAATTATTAGAAAGTTGTTGTTTCCACACAGAAGCAAAACAGCCTAGTGGAAAAGAGTCTTAGAAAGAGGCTGTAATTATGTATTTTTCACTTTAGGCAAAGCCGGGCCAACTGTCAAAGTGGATCTTATTAATCTCATCACACTCATAGTTTGAGGCCTGTGTTTCCCAGGCTGTATCCGCCCAGTCGTTTTCATGGTGTGAGAACGTCATGTTCATTTGCAGGCTGCTACTACTACTACTACGCAAGATCAACACACTGATTTGACCCTGAAGACGAAAAAAGGAATCTACAGATTAACCGAGCCGAGCCGTGCCGTGCAAGTCACCTACGGCGTCCCCGCGCTCGGCCGGCCTAGGGTGTGGCTCCTCTGTTGTGTAAACACAGACTGGAGACTCGGCCAGACAAAGACCTGCACTTGAACTTGAACGCTGCTGAAACAGTGCATCTGGCCTTATTATAATTTATCTCTCTCACTTCAAGCATCGGCGTCAGTAGAGTACGATGACCCACATGAGCACAAGAACAAGCAGAGTCGCAGGAGCCATGCATTATAGATGTTGTTTATTCTGGGCCAAACGAGTAGGAACTGCTCCTCAGTATATAAAATGAAGAGTACAGCAGGCCTACTACAGGCTGTCAAGGAATGTCTGCCGCCCACGTGCCACGGTGAACAGGAACAATGCTGCGTGTCGACAGATGGACTTAGAGACAGAATGGCCGTCCGATCTTAGAGGAGTTCAGCTCTAAACCCGAACATGCTCGGTGTTGACACGATCACTCCACACACGTTCACTCCACACGCGTTCACTCCATACAGGTTCACTCCACACACGAGCCTCTGCCAGGGCTGCGCTGGCAGAAACATGTCTGACGTCGACTTTGCCTAAAGTCAAAGAGGGCGGGACTAACCCTTGAGGTAACACAGACTTTTGGGGTAAAGCATTTTGAGGTAACACAGACTTTTGGGGTAAAGCATTTTGAGGTAACACAGACTTTTGGGGTAAAGCATTTTGAGGTAACACAGACTTTTGGGGTAAAGTGTTTTGAGGTAACACAGACTTTTGGGGTAAAGCATTTTGAGGTAACACAGACTTTTGGGGTAAAGCATTTTGAGGTAACACAGACTTTTGGGGTAAAGCATTTTGAGGTAACAGACTTTTGGGGTAAAGTGTTTTGGAGTACCTCTGCTAATGACATATCCCCATGATAAGCGAGTGAGTGCATTGTGCTACACAAAGAGACCAATGTCCTTATTAGGCCAATGAAAGTTAATTAGGAAAGCACAGCCAATGTCCTTCCAATTAACTTCTGTAGCGGAACGGCTCCACAACTGCCTCATTTCCATAATGATATCATAAAACGACCGCCGAGGAGAAATGTCTGAGTAGCCAGGGAGGCAGCCCACAAATGCTCACCTGTAGATAGCCTGGCAGCTACATATGGGACGGTTGCTGGCCAAGACAGACGCATAGCAACGTTACTCGATGCTGAACGGAAAACGCCAACAGCGTGCTCTCTTTCCTCTGTACTCTCTCCACGCTAAATCACTACCTGACTCTCGCCCATCTGTTCCTCAAAGCTGCGATTAACCCTTATAACCCTTATAGGCGGAAGAAAATGTACATGATCACAAGTTAGTGGTGTTTTCGCATGTCTCTCGCGTGTCTCTCGTTGGAAACAGACCACGCTCTATCTGTCTGCCCGGGGCTGATATGTCAAAACCCGCAGGACACGCTTTGTTTTCTGCCTAAAATGGTTTTCCAAATACTTGAATGGGGGCCAGTTCTGTTCAATAGATAGAACTCTGACAAACGTGTGGTCATGAGGCCCGCAGCAACAACAGCCCAGATCACATGGTCCTAAATGCAATTCATTTTAAAAAAATGAAATAAAATGAAAGCTTGTGTGTGCGTGTTTTTTTCCAGTATTTGTGTGTGTGTGTGTGTGTGTGTGTGTGTGTGTGTCTAGGAGTGGAAAGTACCGGCGAGCTAGTCAGATGTATGGAGGATCAGGGAGCTAGCCAGATGTATGGAGGACCAGGGAGCTAGCCAGATGTATGGAGGACCAGGGAGCTAGCCAGATGTATGGAGGACCAGGGAGCTAGCCAGATGTATGGAGGACCAGGGAGCTAGCCAGATGTATGGAGGACCAGGGAGCTAGCCAGATGTATGGAGGACCAGGGAGCTAGCCAGATGTATGGAGGACCAGGGAGCTAGCCAGATGTATGGAGGACCAGGGAGCTAGCCAGATGTATGGAGGACCAGGGAGCTAGCCAGATGTATGGAGGACCAGGGAGCTAGCCAGATGTATGGAGGATCAGGGAGCTAGCCAGATGTATGGAGGACCAGGGAGCTAGCCAGATGTATGGAGGACCAGGGAGCTAGCCAGATGTATGGAGGACCAGGGAGCTAGCCAGATGTATGGAGGACCAGGGAGCTAGCCAGATGTATGAAGGACCAGGGAGCTAGCCAGGTGTATGAAGGACCAGGGAGCTAGCCAGATGTATGGAGGCGCCGATAGTGGGCTCGTCTGAGGACGACCTAGTAGTAGTAGTGTGTGGTGTGTATCTAGTATGTGTGTGTGATGTGTGTCCACTATGTATGTGTGTGTGTATGTGTGGTGTGTATCCAGTGTTTGTGTGTGTGTGTGTGTGTGTGTGTGTGTGTCCAGTAGCTTGTGACTGAAGGAGGCGATCAAAGGAAAGACTGGGCGGCTGTTTAAAAGGTTACACAACATCACAGTGCTCTGAGCACATCACAAGATCAGCCAGAGAGAGATAGAAAGAGAGAGAGAGAGAGAGGGAGAGAGAGAGAGAGAGAGAGAGAGAGAGAGGGAGAGAGAGAGAGAGAGAGAGAGAGAGAGAGGGAGATAGAAAGTTAGAAAGTTAGAGAGAGAGAGAGAGAGAAATGCAGAATAGAGAGGTGGATGGGTGCATTTAGAGAGTGAGTTTAAGGTTAAAGCCCCGGGTTCTCAGACGTTGAGAGTTGTTCATGCATCACATGAATAATAACTTCATGTGTTCATTGGGCCTGTGTGTCTATGGATAAGGTGAACAAAGATGTGACGAGCTCCTTTTTAGAGCTATCTACTAGCAGCTGTTTTGCGTGTGTTTTGATTCAGTTTGAGGTGGACCCACATTCAAATAAGCACCTTCTTCAACTATTTTCAGATTTCAATGTATGAAACGTTTGAACGTTTACAATCTGCACTTCCATAATCTGAAAACTGAAAAATGGTAAACGGACTGCACTTATAGAACGCCTAATTCCAAAGCGCTTCACCACGGCCTCTCATTCACCCATTCACACAGCTCTCATGCAAGGCGCCGGTCCGCTCATTGGGAGCAATTTGGGGGTTCAGTGTCTTGCCCAAGGACACCTCGACATGTGGCCAGCCGGGGTTCGGACCGCCGATCTGCCAACCTTGCGATTATTAGTCGCTGGCTCTACCTCCTGAACCACAGCCTCTACCTCCACCAGCCTCTACCTCCACCAGCCTCTACCTCCACCAGCCTCTATCTCCTGCACCACAGCCTCTACCTCCACCAGCCTCTACCTCCACCAGCCTCTACCTCCACCAGCCTCTACCTCCTGCACCACAGCCTCTACCTCCACCAGCCTCTACCTCCACCAGCCTCTACCTCCACCAGCCTCTACCTCCACCAGCCTCTACCTCCACCAGCCTCTACCTCCACCAGCCTCTACCTCCACCAGCCTCTACCTCCACCAGCCTCTACCTCCACCAGCCTCTACCTCCTGCACCACAGCCTCTACCTCCACCAGCCTCTACCTCCACCAGCCTCTACCTCCACCAGCCTCTACCTCCACCAGCCTCTACCTCCACCAGCCTCTACCTCCTGCACCACAGCCGCCCCCCCCAAAAGATGACCATGAGAACTTGAGGACTCTTTCACCAGACCCTGTCACAAATGTACTGTCTGTCCAGGCCTGTAGGTGTCCTGCTGTCTGTCTGTCCAGGCCTGTAGGTGTCCTGCTGTCTGTCTGTCCAGGCCTGTAGGTGTCCTGCTGTCTGTGTGTCCAGGCCTGTAGGTGTCCTGCTGTCTGTGTGTCCAGGCCTGTAGGAGTCCAGGGGTTTTCATTCTGGGGCTGATGTATTGGTGCCACTGCCCCTTAACAAGCTACAGTAGATCAAGCTGCCCTAAGGACTTGAAACAGAAGACAAATCCTACTTCCTCCCAGGCGTGGAGAGTCTGATGGAGAACAAACACGCTTTATTGAACCTCTGGGGTTTCCCAGGGGGTTTCCCAGGGGCTCCATAGTGAGTCCGTAAGGTTCATAGTGATCACACATGTTTATGGATATTGGCCGTAATTTAAAGCCATGATGGAAACCAAGAGAACCCCAGTGTGTCTGGAACCTCTTACGCAATCAATCAACCTCCACCGCTGATCTTAGCAGGCGGCGTGCAGCAATATGAACGATGCAAGTTACTAAACAAATACACCCATTTCCTCGTTGTTGAAAATCAATGACACATCGTTAGTCAACTAACACAGCTTGTTTTGTGAGCCTGCTAACAATGTAAAGTAGTGTTGTAGTTAACTAGGTAACAATGTAAAGTAGTGTTGTAGTTAACTAGGTAACAATGTAAAGTAGTGTTGTAGTTAACTAGGTAACAATGTAAAGTAGTGTTGTAGTTAACTAGGTAACAATGTAAAGTAGTGTTGTAGTTAACTAGGTAACAATGTAAAGTAGTGTTCTAGTTAACTAGGTAACAATGTAAAGTAGTGTTCTAGTTAACTAGGTAACAATGTAAAGTAGTGTTCTAGTTAACTAGGTAACAATGTAAAGTAGTGTTGTAGTTAACTAGGTAGCAGTGGGGATTACTCACTGAATCCATTGTGTTGTTGCAGTGTGTTGGCTTGACTAGCGAGTTTGTGTTGTGATTCTCAACAACGTTGAAACGTTCCAAAGTTCCGTGTTTCAAAAGAAAAGTCTGAACATTTTGATTGGTTGGCCGACATGCGGACCAGGTGACCAGACTGGGTCACATATGGATTCGTTCTTGGTTCAGCCTGAAGCCCAGCGCCTCTCTCTCTCCACACAGGAGCCAGGACACGTCCGTGGTTCAGAGACACACCCAGGCCCAATGAACACATGAAGTTATTATTCATGTGATGAATGAACGACTCTCAACGTCTGAGAACCTGTCAGACTTTAAAGCGGGGCTTGTTTTACTTAAACATATGAACAAGCTTACATGTGTTCAGACCTTTTATTCAGAAAAAAATTAAATGAATGTCAACGTTGTTGTTGGAAATCAATGACACACTACACAAACAACGTTGACATTTATTGACATTTTTCTGAATAAAAGTCTGAGCGATTAGATTGGCTGGCGACTGGACCGGCTGGTGCACAGCGCAGCGCTCTACTCAGGCGTGAGTAATATAATAATAATAATAATAATAATAATAATAATAATAATAATACATTAGACTTATGTAACGCTTTTCTAGACACTCAAAGATGCTTTACAAACTAAAAAGATTGAGTAGTAATAATAAAAAAGAAACAAAAGGTAAATAGAAGAAAGTATAGGGGCCTAATGAAGGTAGTGCTGGGGACACATGGGAAGGGGAGGGGGAGAGGGTTAACTGGTGAAGGCGAGCTTGAAGAGGTGGGTTTGGTTTTGAGGGCCTTTTGAGGGGGTTTAAATGTTGGCAGGGTGTCACGCCTGTCTGGTGTGGTTGGGGAGGGCGTTCCAGAGGGGCTGAGAAGGCCCTATCACCCCAGGTCCGGAGCTTGGTCCTGGTGGTCTTGAGGGTGTTTCAACGGGAGGGGGTGTGGAGGGGGACGAGGTCGGCAAGGTAGGAGGGGGCCAGACTGTTGACGGTAGTAGTAGTGGTAGTAGTAGTGGTAGTAGTAGTGGTAGTAGTAGTGGTAGTAGTAGTAGTAGTAGTAGTAGTAGTAGTAGTAGTAGTAGTAGTAGTAGTAGTAGTAGTAGTAGTAGTAGTAGTAGTAGTAGTAGTAGTAGTAGTAGTAGTAGTAGTAGTAGTAGTAGTAGTGGTAGTAGCCGTCCTCTGGGAGCCACGCTGGGGCAGTAAGCACCGTACACAGAATAAGGTCAGGGCCCCTGGGCCCCCCCCCGGCCCCCCCTAACACCTTCATGCTGCGTGCTTCTACCCTGGGATCCACTCCTCCTTTCTCCCCCCTCTACTTCTCTCTTTCGCTCTGTGCCTCCCCCACGACCACCTCTCCCTCCTCCTCCCCTCTTCCCCTCCACCCCTCCTCCCCTCCCCCACGCCCACCAGAAAGGAGGAGTGGATCCCAGGGTAGAAGCACACAGCATGAAGGCCCCCCCCCCCCTCCCTCTCACACACCCTCCTCTTCCCAGGGCCCCCCGACAGCGTCAAACCCCCCCCCCCTCCCCCCTTCCCTCCCCCCTGTCTCCCTAAGCACTCTAGACACACAAGCCTTAATTAAGCTTAAGTATTAATGAGGAGTTCCAACCCTGTGTTAATGCTTTGTTTCCAGTAAATACACATTTCTGAATCGAGGAGACAGACACCCCGTCCACAGACACCCCGTCCACAATTCAATTAAATTCATTAAGGTTAAATTCAGATGGCCATAGCGTACAACTGCCAGAGTGGCAGAGAAAGGGCTCTTTGTACACAGACTCTTACACTGTTACGTATACGTTGAGCTCATGTTTCTCTCTCTCTCTCTCTGTTTTGCAGGGGTACCTGAATACTATACTCTATGATAGAAACTCTCTCTCTCCTTCACTCTCTCTCACTCAATCTCTCTCTATCGCTGTCTCTCTCTCTCTCTCTCTATCTCTGTCTCTCTCTCACTCTCTCTCTCTATCTCTGTCTCTCTTGTCGTCTCTATCTCTCTCTCTCCCAATCTCTCTCTCTTCCTCATCTCTCTCTCTCTCGTCTCTCCCTCTCTTTTCTCTCTTCACAGTGCTCACTCTAACCTCATTCAATCACAGACCCAGGGCTGTGAGATCATTCTATTAAACGTGCACCACACAACAAACAACATTTAATTCCAGGAAGAATTAAATTACAGAAGCTATATGATTTGGTTCTATGATCGCTTTTAGTGTATTTGACATGTTAGCGTCATTGACGTCTCTGTATGTTTAGTCAAGGGCCCTAAATTCTACTCGGCAACAGTGTGCCTTGTTGCTAGACAGCCTTATCATTTACAGCTCCAGTCTTGGGTTACAGAGCAGTTTGCGTTGCTCGCTCACATGAGGATAGCTAACAGAAACACAAGGGTTGCTCTGGTGAAACTCTTTGTGGACAAAGCGAGGGAAACTGACCTGGGGTTGATGTTTCAATTAAACAAACATGAAGCTTCAACCCGGTTATAACTAATTATACTCTAGAACATATCCTCCGTATAGCTGTGACGCTGACCACTATACCATCATTTCCTTATTGGAGCAGGAAAAGAAACAGAAAGTCTCAATCTGACTCAATGATGATTGACAAATGTTTAATTAAAAAGTGAAAAGAAAACTGGTGCGTCTGTCCGCCACTAATGGCCAGATATAGTTTCACCTCTGAACCGTGGTTGCCAGCGAGTCGATGAATGTTTCAGGAGGAACCCCGATTGGTCCTATTGAATGTCCTCCTAGCTGTGGTAAAGCTACTGCAGGCGTGTTAGACCAGGGGGGGAAGGTGTGGTGTAGCATTAGCATCTAGTAGCATTAGCATCTAGTAGCATTAGCATCTAGTAGCATTAACATCTAGTAGCATTAACATCTAGTAGCATTAGCATCTAGTACAATTAGCATCTAGTAGCATTAACATCTAGTAATAATAATAATAATAATAATAATAAATTAACATCTAGTAGCATTAGCATCTAGTAGCATTAGCATCTAATAGCATTAACATCTAGTAGCATTAGCATCTAGTAGCATTAACATCTAGTAGCCTTAGCATCTAGTAGCATTAGCATCTAGTAGCATTAACATCTAGTAGCATTAACATCTAGTAGCATTAGCATCTAGTAGCATTAACATCTAGTAGCCTTAGCATCTAGTAGCATTAGCATCTAGTAGCATTAACATCTAGTAGCCATAGCATCTAGTAGTATTAGCATCTAGTAGCATTAACATCTAGTAGCATTAGCATCTAGTAGCATTAACATCTAGTAGCCTTAGCATCTAGTAGCATTAACATCTAGTAGCATTAACATCTAGTAGCCTTAGCATCTAGTAGTATTAGCATCTAGTAGCATTAACATCTAGTAGCATTAACATCTAGTAGCATTAACATCTAGTAGCCTTAGCATCTAGTAGCATTAACATCTAGTAGCATTAGCATCTAGTAGCATTAACATCTAGTAGCATTAACATCTAGTAGCCTTAGCATCTAGTAGCCTTAGCATCTAGTAGCATTAACATCTAGTAGCATTAACATCTAGTAGCATTAACATCTAGTAGCATTAACATCTAGTAGCATTAGCATCTAGTAGCCTTAGCCGCAGTACCTCAGCCATCCCTACGCATACGATTATACAGTACTGTACAATCCCATTTGCAAACACAGGCACACGCACGCACTCACGCATGCAGGCATGAACGCACACACACCTCATCTCTATTCTCTCCAATGCTGCTGTCTGTTGCATAGTCCCCCTCCTCCTCCCTCCCTCCCTCCTCCCTCCTCCCTCCCTCCCTCCCTCCCTCCCTCCCTCCTCCCTCCTCCCTCCCTCCTCCTCCCTCCCTCCTCCCTCCCTCCCTCTCCTCCCTCCCCCCTCCTCCCCTCCTCCCTCCCCCCTCCTCCCCTCCTCCCTCCTCCCTCCCCCCTCCTCCCCTCCTCCCCCTCCCTCCTCCCCTCCTCCCTCCTCCCCTCCTCCCCTCCTCCCTCCCTCCCTCCTCACCTCCTCCCTCCCTCCATCCTCCCCCTCCCCTCCCTCCTCCCCTCCTCCCTCCACCTCCCTCCCTCCCCTCTCCCTCCTCCCTCCTCCCCTCCTCCCTCCCTCCCTCCTCCCCGAGTCACAGCTCACTGTCAACAGCCCAGGATTAGGAGCGTTTGACTGGTCTGTTGCCAGGCAACTGTAACACCGTGGCAACCGATTCATTACGAAGACAGGGATGGGACAGGAGAAATGCATCAGGGAATGGGTTGGCGGCAAAAACATTGCTAGACTGTTTTTTGTTTTTTGGGGGGGGGGTTTGTTACTCTGAGAGACCCAAGAAAAATCTTTTGTTGCAGATCAGATCAGAGCCCGACAGCACGAGTCAAAGCAGCACCACACGTTACTGTGTCAAGGATAAATAAAAAGAAATGTCATTCTCCCCCATCGATTTTCTGCTAGCGCTGTCACTGTATCTGTGTCCTCTGTGTTAGCATAACCTCTGAGTTAGCATGTCCTCTGAGTTAGCATGTCCTCTGTGTTAGCATGTCCTCTCTGAGTTAGCATGTCCTCTGAGTTAGTATGTCCTCTGAGTTAGCATGTCCTCTGTGTTAGCATGACCTCTGAGTTAGCATGTCTTCTGTGTTAGCATGACCTCTGAGTTTAGCATGTCTTCTGTGTTAGCATGTCCTCTGAGTTAGCATGTCCCTCTGAGTTAGTATGTCCTTTGAGTTAGCATGTCCTCTGTGTTAGCATGACCTCTGAGTTAGCTGTCTTCTGTGTTAGCATGTCCTCTGAGTTAGCATGTCCTCTGAGTTAGCATGTCACTGTATCTGTGTCCTCTGTATTAGCATGTTAGCGTGTCACGGCCAACGGTAATCATGTGACGCCCTAGTCATCGTTCATGACCTCTGGACTGGTCTGCTATGGGCGCTCCCTCTCCAGAATGATGAATCCTCCAACCTTCACACCCTCCCCCCTCCCTCCCCCTCCTCCCTCCCCCTCTCGCCTCCAGCCATCTTTGCCCCAAATTAACCCATCAGAGCCCACGCTGGCATCCACAGCCCATAATCACTCATACTGTACTGTAGGCTACTCAACGGATCATACATCACGGCCGCTGTCATTGGACGAAACCTCATCTAATCCAATGAGATGACAGCGTGCTTCATTGTTTGGTAAAAGCAGTACGGACAGGACAAGCTTCAGCCGCTTACGTAAACACATCCCAGCATGCTGCGTTCAGGCAGGTCACGGAGGTCGCTGGGACAAGTGTTGGTGTTTAGGGTTAGTTCGTTGTGTTTAGCGGTCTGGCACGTTCTGCCTTTGCCTGGGGTCAGCTCTGATACTGCGGCGCCCCGGGCCTGTGTTCTCATACGCATCTGAGCTCTCCGTCTGTCGAGAAAACGTACCACAACAAACACCCGTTCTCTCTCTCTCTCCCTCTCTCTATGATAGAAACTCTCTCTCTCTCTCCCCCCCTCTCTCTCTCCCCCCCCTCTCTCTCTCTCCCTCTCTCTCTCTCTCTCTCTCTCTCTCCTCCTCTCTCTCCCCCTCTCTCTCTCCTCTCTCTCTCTTCTCTCCCTCTCTCTCTCCCTCTTCTCTCTCTTCTCTCCCTATCTCTCATCCCTCTCTCTCTCTCTCTCTCTCTCTCTCCTCTCTCTCTCCCATCCGTTCTCCTACGCCACTATGCTTTCATCTTCCCCGGTTCGAGAGTCCCCAGAGTGTGTTTTTCAGCTGTTAGGGACCC
>NC_137689.1:75685023-75692523 GCF_963989245.1 Nansenia antarctica
TCCCAGGTTAGGTCTAGGTTAGTCATACAGGTTAGGTCTAGGTTATCCTACAGGTCAGGTCTAGGTTATCATACAGGTTAGGTCTAGGTTATCCCAGGTTAGGTCTAGGTTATCCCAGGTTAGGTCTAGGTTATCCCAGGTTAGGTCTAGGTTATCCTACAGGTGATTGGGGAAAAAAGGGGGAAAATAGCCAGGGACCAAAATCTGTGTCAGGATTGTTGCTACTGTGGTTGAGCAGCTGTAGAATGGTAACTGTTAACCTGCTAGCTTTGAAAAATAGATTTTTGAAAAACTATCTATGTCTCTTTTTAGGGTTATTAGTGTGTTATTACCTCACATGAACATGTTATTACACCACTAAAGGTTGTGACAGCGGTATTCTTCTTCTTGTGTGGACATACTGTAGGTGTGTATCTACAGGATATGCCTGTGAGGTTCAGTGTGATAGATATATGCACATTGTGACAGGCTGGATGCTATTGGCTGGGTAACAAAAAGTGAAATCACGCAGTGGCCTAGTTCTGCTGGCAAGACTCCACACCCCAAGTCCTGTCACAGAGAGACAGAGGGAGACGCATCCTGTCACAGAGAGACAGAGGGAGACGCATTCTGTCCCAGAGACACAGAGGGAGACGCATTCTGTCCCCAAAGCTGCCAGTCAGTCAGCCAGTCAGTCAGTCAGAGGGTGGTGCGTTCGTAAACACGCTCTGCAAACCTGCTCTGGTTTCAGAGCGCTCTGGTTTGCGACGTCATACAGCGTCTCTGTAATCAGTTCTTTTTTTTTTTTTTTACGATTTACGGTCAGAAACTAAAGTGTAAACACAGCGGACGCCCAGGATAACATCACCGTCACGTCTCGCCCAGGAGGCTGCTGGGAAGGGGCCGGGCGGCGCAGCAGAACCAGACCCAGTGGTGTCGTCTAGGTGATACGCAGGCCTGCGCCGTATACCCGCTAGGAAAGGCCAAGGATTTACATATACCCACTTATGAATGTGTGAGGATGCGTAACGGCGTTTTGTGACAAAACTTTCACACTTTCATTCAAAAATTCACCCCGTCTGTGTTACGAAGCACTTGACTTTTGGACCATTGGGACTGACTATAGCGTCATCATATACCATCAACGGGGGGAGATGCGGCATGAAATAATATGTCAAAATGCAGCACTATCATGCACAGATCAGTCTTATAACTGTAATGTATATATATGTTACGGTACATGTGGGAATAGGGTACATGTGGGAAAACTAGAGTTAGGGTTAGGTGCTAGGGTGCTAGGGTTAAGGTTAGGGTTAAGGGTAGGGTTAAGGGTAGGGTTAGGGTTAGGGGTAGGGTTAGGGTTAGACATGCCAGCATGTACCAAGTCACCCTAGCACCTAACCCTAACCCTAGTTTTCCCACATGTACCATATTCCCACATGTACCGTAACATACAGTATATATATATATATATATATATATAAACTTAGACAGGGAGCGCAGTTCCGAAATGAACAATATGAGGCTGGGAGGGAAGAATCACAGTAGTATACCCACTAGAAAACACTAGACGACACCACTGCATCGACCCATAACAAAGCTGCACAACACAAACAGAAGGACGTGGTTGTCCCCGGGCTGGTCTCACAACGCCAGAGCCAGCCCGACCGGTTATGAAGCTGCACACATCACAAATTTGGCCCATAAAACGTATGAAGGGTGTAGCGCGAGCTTGTTTCAATTAGCTTTTTTAGCGTCGTATCGCAGCCTGCTGTGAGGTAATGGCTCTTTCGGTAATTGCTAAGAAAGAAAGAAAGAGAAAGTGCTGTGTTGTTTTGTGCGTTTCAGCCAGGTCACAAATCACTTTCCGCTCCCTTCTCTGCGTTTTGGGATGGCTTTTTTAATGGATGGCATATTACGAAGGTTTAAGTGTTCGATATATAACAAACAACAGTTTTAGGATCACTAGATACTTATCATTTGCGATTCACTGTACTAAGATGTTCATAATGATGTTTCTCTTTAGCTATTAGCTACTAGCAGCCGTTTTGCTGTGTTTTGATTCAGAGTTTCTCCGGTGTTTGGTTTGAGGTGTACAAACATTCAAATAAGCATATCTTCATGAACTGTTTTCAGACTTCAATGTATGACACGTCATTTGAAAGCTTACAATCTGTACATTCATAATCTGGAAACACTACTGTCTGCCTGCCTGCCTGCCTGCCTGCCTGTCTGCCTGCCTGCCTGTCTGTCTGTCTGTCTGTCTGCCTACCTGTCTGCCTGCCTGCCTGTCTGTCTGCCTGCCTGCCTGCCTGCCTGTCTGTCTGTCTGTCTGCCTACCTGCCTGTCTGTCTGTCTGCCTGCCTGTCTGCCTGTCTGTTTGTCTGTCTGTCTGTCTGTCTGTCTGTCTGCCTACCTGCCTGCCTGCCTGCCTGTCTGCCTGCCTGCCTGTCTGTCTGTCTGTCTGTCTATCTATCCATCTATCCATCCATCCATCCATCCATCCATCCATCCATCCATCCATCCATCCATCCATCCATCCATGGAGTAGCACTCTGCTCCCCAGCCTGCTGGCAGCTCTACCCAGATGTCTGTTACAGAGCAGCTCTACCCAGATGTCTGTTACAGAGCATGACCACATGACCACCGGGCTTCTGGGATCAATACGACGCGCATGAGCTCAGCCCAACACAACACCGTCTGAACCAGCAGCCTGAGTGATGGAACGTTGCTGTTTGAGAAACGTCCACAGTCGTTAGCCACAACGACGTACTTCAAACCACGACACACGTCTGTCATCACACTGCCAACCTCACTGGAACCAGGGAAGGATGTGCGTAGAGGAGGTGTGGCTGTGTAACTGCGCTGTAGAAGTGCTCCTAGGAAGGAGGGTGTGTCCCTTTAAGACTGCCTGGACTGGAGGGAGAGAGGAGGAGGAGAGAGGGAGGGAGGGAGGAGGGAGGGAGGGAAGGAGAGAGGAGGGAGAGAGGGAGACATGGAGAGAGGAGAGAGGGAGGGAAGGAGGGAGGGAGAGAGAGAGGAGGGAGAGAGGAGGGATGGAGAGTGGAGGGAGGAGGGAGGGATGGAGAGAGAAGGGAGGAGGGAGGGATGGAGAATGGGAGCTGAGACAGGGAACCATGGAGAGAGAAGGGAGGGAGGGATGGAGGGAGAGAGGAGGGAGGGAGACATGGAGAGAGGAGGGATGGAGGAAGGGAGAGGGGGAGGGAGACATGGAGAGAGGAGGGATGGAGGGAGGGAGAGGGGGAGGGAGACATGGAGAGAGGCCAGACTCATGTTTTATGGTAAGCACTGAGGTAATGTGATAGTCGGGGTGAGACCCACTCTGTCACTCTCTCACCTCTCCCCCTCACGGCTCCAACCTCTGCACACGGCACTACAGCTCTGCTCTCTATCCCTCTCTCTCTATCTCTCTCTATCCCTCTCTTTCTACCTCTCTCTCCCTCTCTCTCTACCTCTCTCTGTCTATCCCTCTCTCTCTACCTCTCTCTATCCCTCTCTCTAACTCTCTCTCCCTCTCTCTCTCCCTCTCTCTACCCCTCTCTCTCTCCCTCTCCCTCTCTCTACCTCTCTCTCTCTTTTTCTATCTCTCTCTCTCTCTCTCTCTCTCTCTCTATCCCTCTCTCTCTACCTCTCTCTCTCTCCATCTCTCTCTCTCTCTCTTTCTCTATCCCTTTAACTCTCTTTCTCTCTCTCTCTCTCCCTCTCCCCCCTCTCTCTCACTCTCTCTCTCCCTCACCCCCCTCTCTCTCTCCCTCTCACTCTCTCCTTCCCTCTCTCCCTCCCTCCCTCTCCCGCTCTCCCTCTCTCCCTCCTCCAGCTCACCTCACATTATTAATTTACCGCACCACAGATAATGACATCCTGATCATTATTAGAAATGAGCACATTCAGTCACAGTCTAAATACTGTTGTGTAATGTGCTATTTCTGTCATGGGTGTTGAACGCGTGAAATTGCCATTAGAAACAGGTCAATCATGTTAAAATGGGAGGTGGGTTTCATCCTCTGAGATTTGACTCATCTAAGATTCCTGGTTGCCATCTTCCATGTCACACCCATGAGCAGCCACATGCATACGACTGTAGCTACTGTGATTTATCTACTGGACTTCATATGTTCTCATATGAAAAGACGGTGTTAATGGTGATATTCTGTATACTGTCATGTCTAATCATCATATCACCATGCCCTTATTGATACCATAGAACACTATTGATAGCATAGAACACTATTGATAGCATAGAACACCATTGATAGCATAGAACACCATTGATAGCATAGAACACCATTGATAGCATAGAACACTATTGATACCATAGAACACTATTGATAGCATAGAACACCATTGATAGCATAGAACACCATTGATAGCATAGACCACCATTGATAGCATAGAACACTATTGATAGCATAGAACACTATTGATAGCATAGAACACCGTTGATACCATAGAACACCATTGATAGCATAGAACACTGTTGATAGCATAGAACACTATTGATAGCATAAAAGCCATCCGAACAGCACAGAAGATCACCGGCGCCCCCCTCCCCTCTCTGGAGGAGCTGTACAACACACGCTGTCTCAGGAGGGCCTCCAAGATCTCCAGGGACCCGACCCACCCTGGGCACGTACACTTTGTCAGGCTGCCCTCGAACAGGAGGTACAGGACCCCGGCCGCTAAGACAAACAGACTGAAGGACTGCTTCTACCACAGGGCCGTCAAGGCCCTGAACACAGAAAAGGCCTAAGTTCTGGGCCCAGGACAGTCCGGACGGATTGTATGGCAGCTAGTGCTGAGGCACAAACATGTACATTTTCAAGCCTGCAAACTGTGACACTTTAAAATAACGTGAAAAAATACTTTTGTGCAATATGACAACCCTAGTTGACTATCTGTGCAGTATAGTACAGTGGATTGTGTACATAGCCTTTATTGATGTAAACCAGCTCCTTACCTTCTTGTGATTTTATGCTTTTATGCTTTTTCTAAAATAAAAAAAATAAAAAAAATTGCTTTCCTAACACCAGGGGAACCACCCCTCCTAAATTTCGTTGTTTGGTACCTGTACTGTAGCAATGACAAATAAAGTCCATTCCATTCCATTCTTTTTACATGCACGAATATAAATATGCCACTGAGCTGACACTTTTATCCAAAGCGACTTTGCGGTGAGTGTGTACATTTTCAGTATATATATATGGTCCCAGCAGGAATCGAACCCACAACCTAAGCTTTGTTAGCACCATAATCTACCAACTGAGCCACAGACGACCACTGTAGCTCAATATACAGATAACCCTCCTACTAGGGTACAGAGATACACTCTTCTACTAGGGTACAGAGATACACTCTTCTACTAGGGTACAGAGATACACTCTTCTACTAGGGTACAGAGATACACTCTTCTACTAGGGTACAGAGATACACTCTTCTACTAGGGTACAGAGATACACTCTTCTACTAGGGTACAGAGATACACTCTTCTACTAGGGTACAGAGATACACTCTTCTACTAGGGTACAGAGAGAGATACACTCTTCTACTAGGGTACAGAGGTACACTCTTCTACTAGGGTACAGAGGTACACTCTTCTACTAGGGTACAGAGGTACACTCTTCTACTAGGGTACAGAGATACACTCTTCTACTAGGGTACAGAGGTACACTCTTCTACTAGGGTACAGAGATACACTCTTCTACTAGGGTACAGAGATACACCCTTCTACTAGGGTACAGAGAGAGATACACTCTTCTACTAGGGTACAGAGGTACACTCTTCTACTAGGGTACAGAGATACACTCTTCTACTAGGGTACAGAGGTACACTCTTCTACTAGGGTACAGAGGTACACTCTTCTACTAGGGTACAGAGATACACTCTTCTACTAGGGTACAGAGGTACACTCTTCTACTAGGGTACAGAGATACACTCTTCTACTAGGGTACAGAGATACACCCTTCTACTAGGGTACAGAGGTACACTCTTCTACTAGGGTACAGAGGTACACTCTTCTACTAGGGTACAGAGATACACTCTTCTACTAGGGTACAGAGATACACTCTTCTACTAGGGTACAGAGATACACTCTTCTATAAAATGGACTTTGATGGTGATGACAGCTCACTATGTTGATAATGACCCCCAAACCCATGAACATGATAATGACACCCCCAAACCCATGAACACGTTTATGGAAACATAAAAATAACAACAACAACAGCGGATGTTGAAAGTGATCGACGGTAAGTTAGTAGTAGAGATGGTAGGTTAGTAGTAGAGAGGGTAGGTTAGTGGTAGAGATGGTAGGTTAGTGGTAGAGATGGTAGGTTAGTGGTAGAGATGGTAGGTTAGTAGTAGAGATGGTAGGTTAGTGGTAGAGATGGTAGGTTAGTGGTAGAGATGGTAGGTTAGTGGTAGAGATGGTAGGTTAGTAGTAGAGATGGTAGGTTAGTGGTAGAGAGGGTAGGTTAGTGGTAGAGATGGTAGGTTAGTAGTAGAGATGGTAGGTTAGTGGTAGAGATGGTAGGTTAGTGGTAGAGATGGTAGGTTAGTAGTAGAGATGGTAGGTTAGTGGTAGAGATGGTAGGTTAGTAGTAGAGATGGTAGGTTAGTGGTAGAGATGGTAGGTTAGTGGTAGAGATGGTAGGTTAGTGGTAGAGAGGGTAGGTTAGTAGTAGAGATGGTAGGTTAGTAGTAGAGATGGTAGGTTAGTAGTAGAGATGGTAGGTTAGTGGTAGAGATGGTAGGTTAGTGGTAGAGATGGTAGGTTAGTGGTAGAGATGGTAGGTTAGTGGTAGAGACGGTAGGTTAGTAGTAGAGATGGTAGGTTAGTGGTAGAGATGGTAGGTTAGTGGTAGAGAGGGTAGGTTAGTGGTAAAGATGGTAGGTTAGTAGTAGAGATGGTAGGTTAGTGGTAGAGATGGTAGGTTAGTGGTAGAGATGGTAGGTTAGTGGTAGAGATGGTAGGTTAGTGGTAGAGATGGTAGGTTAGTGGTAGAGATGGTAGGTTAGTAGTAGAGATGGTAGGTTAGTGGTAGAGATGGTAGGTTAGTAGTAGAGATGGTAGGTTAGTGGTAGAGATGGTAGGTTAGTGGTAGAGATGGTAGGTTAGTGGTAGAGAGGGTAGGTTAGTGGTAGAGATGGTAGGTTAGTAGTAGAGATGGTAGGTTAGTAGTAGAGATGGTAGGTTAGTGGTAGAGATGGTAGGTTAGTGGTAGAGAGGGTAGGTTAGTGGTAGAGATGGTAGGTTAGTAGTAGAGAGGGTAGGTTAGTAGTAGAGATGGTAGGTTAGTGGTAGAGATGGTAGGTTAGTGGTAGAGATGGTAGGTTAGTAGTAGAGATGGTAGGTTAGTGGTAGAGATGGTAGGTTAGTAGTAGAGATGGTAGGTTAGTAGTAGAGAGGGTAGGTTAGTAGTAGAGATGGTAGGTTAGTGGTAGAGATGGTAGGTTAGTGGTAGAGATGGTAGGTTAGTAGTAGAGATGGTAGGTTAGTGGTAG
>NC_137689.1:75697523-75718387 GCF_963989245.1 Nansenia antarctica
GTAACAGAGACATGGCAATCTGCATTTTTTTTAAAGATTGAATTAGAGCACTGATGTATAAATAAATCAATAAATGTTCAACCGAATACATGATACATTATGAATACTTTAAAGTGAGAGGCCAATTCAATCATGACAACTAAAGGTTTGCTGGTAAAGAAAAGCTTGGATGTATTAGATGAACTAAATCAAATCAACTGAGCCAGACAAAGAAAAGTCATTTCAAACTCTCATGTGACGTACCAAAGAGCTTCTTTTTGTTTTTTTACACAGAAATTCGGCAACCTATTTAGATTGATTGTGTATTGAACCCAATTCTGATAGACACAAAGATGATGAAGATGAGGAAGATGAGGTGGATGAAGATGAGGTAGATGAGGAGGATGAGGAAGATGAGGAGGATGAGGTGGATGAGGAAGAGGAAGATGAGGAGGATGAGGAAGAGGAAGATGAGGAGGATGAGGAAGATGAGGAGGATGAGGAGGATGAGGAAGATGAGGTAGATGAGGAGGATAGGGGGAGAGGAAGATGAGGAGGATGAGGTAGATGAGGAGGATGAGGAGGATGAGGTAGATGAGGAGGATGAGGAAGATGAGGAAGATGAGGTAGATGAGGTGGATGAGTTAGATGAGGAGGATGAGGAAGATGAGGAGGATGAGGTGGATGAGTTAGATGAGGAGGATGAGGAAGATGAGGAGGATAAGGAGGATGAGGAGGATGAGGAGGATGAGGTGGATGAGGAAGATGAGGTAGATGAGGTAGATGAGGAGGATGAGGTAGATGAGGAGGATGAGGAGGATGAGGAGGATGAGGAGGATGAGGTAGATGAGGAGGATGAGGAGGATGAGGAGGATGAGGAAGATGAGGAGGATGAGGAGGATGAGGAGGATGAGGAGGATGAGGAGGATGAGGAAGATGAGGAGGATGAGGAGGATGAGGAGGATGAGGAAGATGAGGAGGATGAGGAAGATGAGGAGGATGAGGAAGATGAGGAGGATGAGGAGGATGTGGAAGATGATGAGGATGAGGAGGATGAGGAAGATGAGGAGGATGAGGAGGATGAGGTAGATGAGGAGGATGAGGAAGATGAGGAGGATGAGGAGGATGAGGAGGATGAGGAAGAGGAAGATGAGGAGGATGTGGAAGATGATGAGGATGAGGAGGATGAGGAAGATGAGGAGGATGAGGAGGATGCGGTAGATGAGGAGGATGAGGAAGATGAGGAGGATGAGGAGGATGAGGAGGATGAGGTAGATGAGGAGGATGAGGAAGATGAGGAGGATGAGGAAGATGAGGTAGATGAGGAGGATGAGGAGGATGAGGAAGATGAGGAAGATGAGGAGGATGAGGAAGATGAGGTAGATGAGGTGGATGAGGAGGATGAGGTAGATGAGGAGGATGAGGAAGATGAGGAAGATGAGGTAGATGAGGAGGATGAGGAGGATGAGGAGGATGAGGTGGATGAGGAGGATGAGGAGGATGAGGAAGATGAGGAGGATGAGGAGGATGAGGTAGATGAGGAGGATGAGGAGGATGAGGTAGATGAGGTAGATGAGGAAGATGAGGAGGATGAGGAGGATGAGGTAGATGAGGTAGATGAGGAAGATGAGGAGGATGAGGAGGATGAGGTAGATGAGGAGGTTGAGGTAGATGAGGAAGATGAGGAAGATGAGGAGGATGAGGAGGATGAGGTGGATGAGGAAGAAAATGAGACACAAGTATGCACGTGGTAATCGTGGACTAAAGGTTGTCTCTGATTGGCTGGGAGAGAGTTGGGACTCAGAATTCTGAGGCTCAGCTGGTAGAACACAGAGCTAACAACGCTTTGGTTGTGGGTTTGATTCCCGCTGGGACCATATATACTGAATGAATACATGAATATACATGAATGAATGCACTCACTGCAATGTAAGTAGTTTTGGATAAAAGCGTCAACTGAATGGCATACTGCCTCCATTATTCATCTCAGGATACACAGAGACTGGCTTCACCGCCTTGTGACTTCTGATCAATGAAACCATTGTCAACAAGCTAGTGAAGCAATGAAATGTTATACCCAAACACCAACCCTGAGACCTGTCTGTACTTAGATCGGATATTTCTACAAACACAACCTTGTTGTTGTCCAAATAAATCAATTCATAGACAATGGGAGGAGACCATCACAGCAGCACTGAGGGGAGCGTGTGTGTGTGTGAGTGTGTGTGTGTGTGTGTGTGTGTGAGTGTGTGTGTGTGTGTGTGTGTGTGTGTGTGTGAGTGTGTGTGTGTGTGTGTGTTGTCTTACTCAACAGCAGAGAACAGTCTGGAATTTCCTGCTCTGGAGAAAATAACTTGCTTTTTTTTTAAAGATTGAAGACACGAGTTTTCAATCATTCAGCACCAAGCAGGGATTCCTAACCGCGCCATGACGTCAGCATGTTTGAGAGAGCACACATGACTCATGACGTCAGCATGTTTGAGAGAGCACACATGACTTAAATCAACCGCTGAACTCAGACCAAGCCGACTCTGGGACTGTGAGAGAGGGGTGGGGGGGAGATGGGGGTGGGGGGGTAAAAGGAGATATTATGGTCTGGTGTTCCTGTTTACAGTACTGATTAGAATGTCTAGAAAGCCACTTACACCTAGCCAGATCAACTACTACAGCATGTGGATCACCCACCCACCCTGCTAGCTAGCTAGCCAGCCAGCCAAACTGCAATGTCAAAGAAGAAAATTCCCCTATTAGCGGTCCACAGAGAGTTACTGTGGAGAAGGATTTGCTTAATCCAAGAAGGCACCATTGAAGGCAGGATAGATTACAGTTAGCCTCTGAGTTGTAAAGTATCTAATTACTTACATAAACGTGTTTCAAACTGGGACACAGAACCCTGTTCAGTGAAAACACCTTGTCAGCCCTTATAAGGAGCTGATATCTGAACACTGGCGAGCGCCGGGGAGGGAGAGAGACCAACCGTGAGGAACGACTTCTCCTTCTGCACATAAGAACAATCACATCACTGAGAGCTGAACTTGAACTATGACCAGAGCAGATACTGTATCATACAGCTATGAAAGGCAAGGGACTGCATCTGGAAAAGGACTGGGGGTTGTGGACGTTGTCTAAATGGCAAGGCGGGTCTTTGACCTGTTCAAGTTTCAAGTTTCAAGTGTCATTGTTACGTCACATTACACAGTACGAGCGCAAGAGAGTCACATTCTTTGGCTTGGCTTCCTGACATTGCAGCACGAAGACAAACAAGGCAACATAGCAAAGAGAAGTCCAGATAAATACTGTGACAATAGTTACAACACATTAAGGGCCAGTTTCACAGACAAGGCTTAAGCCTAATCCTGGACTAAAAAGCATCTTCAATGGAGATTTTACATTGAAAGTGTGATTTAGTCCAGGACTAGGCTTAAGCCTTGTCTGTGAAACCGGCCCTATGTGAGACAAATGGACAACTGACTAGGTGTGAGTTGCTAAGACAAATAGACAGGACACAATTTAGTAGTACAGATAGTATAAATTAAAACAGTACGGAATAGAAATGTCATGAGTATTGCGGTGGGCAGCAGTGGGTGTAAGACTTGTCTCTAAGCAGAGAGAACCTGTGTGTCTCCCAGCCTCCACCCTAGTCCTCAGCGCAGCCCGCCATTCAACACACATTAATCAACTGTGCAGGAGATGTCGGCTGTTAGTTGATTAATCATGTCTCCTGCTGTCAAGCGTCCAAGGATTACCTACGTATATCCGACTGATTGAGATTAAACAATGGAAGTGTTTCATTCGCTGCGGAGTCTTTATTGCAATGCAGTGATGGTAACCATGGTGACACACATGCCACAAACTGGGGCAAAAAGAGACAGAGATGTTCCTGTAATATCCCTCCTCCCGCCACACAAACAGGTCAATGTATATGTAATAATAATAATAATAATAATAGGCCATTTATCCAAAGCGACTTACATTGCAGTGAGTGCATACATGTTTCAGTACATATGGTCCCAATGGGAATCGAACCCACAACCTAAGCATTGTTAGCGCCGTGCTCTCCCAACTGAGCCACAGAGGACCACAGTGACCTGAGGACAAACCTCCATCACACACAGATACCCAGTCCTGACCCCTGACCTCTGAACATGATGATGTGAGCCAACGGTTTACAGGAACGCAGCGAGCTGTCGACTCACACGTGGAAGGAAGCGGAGGAGGATGAACAGATAGGCGGTAGATCTGTGTCGTCAAAAAAAATAAAAAATACAGATGAAACAGGAATGTTGTTTTCCGACCTAGAAAGTGACCTGTTTGGTTGTGAGTCAGTGCCGGTACGCCCGTACACTCCACCTACGTCAGAGCCGTGTGATATGTAGGTCGCAGTCTGGGGGATCTTCAGAACTCAGCACTTTCTGTTGCATTATGCAACATTCTGCTGCGCTGGGGCCCCTGGAATCAGGTTGCTGCCTACCGCCGCGCGCTGGGCTGACTGGGCCTAGTTTTCCTACACAATGACACAGACCTCATTTCAGTTCATCAAGTCTCCCCCCCCCCCCCCACCCCCCGATGTCATTTGTCCTTAATTAATGGCGCAAAGAACCGTGCAAACCGCTAGGAGCCATGAAGGCACGTTGTGGGACATCCTAGTCCCGCCAGGCGCAGACCAGAGCAGCTCTGAGGAGCGCTGAGGTTCATCTGTACGTTCAGCACCGACTCAACATGGATGGGGCTCTGAGGAGGGCAAGGAAGATCATGGCAGACCCCTTCCACCCCGGCCACGGCCTCCTCACCCTGCTTCCCTCTGGAAGAAGGTTGCGGCTGCCTAAGGCACTGAAGGCCCGCCACAGGCTCAGTTTCTTCCCCTCAGCCGCCAGGCTGATAAATGACTCTGGCTTCCCCCTCCCCCCCGCCCCCAAGTATGCCCAGGACTGAATATGCACTGGACTCACCGTAAAAACTCTGCACAGCACTTTATATTGCACTATCCAATGCACTGTTGTCTGTCCTGTGTTGTCCTGTTTTGTGTTTTTTGACACGTGAAAAAAGTAAAAACGCACTTACTGTAATGTCGAAGCAAATTCCTATATGTGTATGCATAATGGCAATAAACGTTATCTGAATCTGAATGGGGCCTGAGAATGAGTCATTACCTTCTGTCTGGGGATCTCTCTCTCTCTCTCTCTCTACCACACAGGGGGAGGGGGGACGACAGAGGGAGGGGGACGACGACAGAGGACATGTTAGCAGGTAACACCTTCACCTCTCAGAGATGTCAGCTGACCCCCCCCTTCCCTCAGGATTACCCAGGGTTCATGTCAGCTGAGATAAGGCGCTGGCGGAGGGTTAAGTGAATCAGGGCTCAGACTGCTCCCCCCCCCTGGGGTCCAGTCATCACGTTAGAGACATTTATCATCCTCCCCCTCCTCCTCCTCCTCCCCCTCCTCCTCCCCCTCCTCTTCCCCCTCCTCCTCCTCCTCTTCCCCCTCCTCCTCATCCCCCTCCTCATCCCCCTCCTCCTCCTCCTCTTCCCCCTCCTCCTCCTCCTCTTCCCCCTCCTCTTCCTCCTCCTCCTCCTCCTCTTCCTTCTCTTCCCCCTCCTCCTCCTTCTCCTCCCCCTCCTTCTCCTCCCCCTCCTTCTCCTCCCCCTCCTCCTCCACTTCCACCTCCTCCTCCTCCCCCTCCTCCTCCTCTTCCCCCTCCCCCTCCCCCTCCTCCTCCTCCCCCTCCCCCTCCTCCTCTTCCCCATCCCCCTCCTCCTCCTCCTCCCCCTCCTCCTCCTCCTCCCCCTCCTCCTCCTCCTCCTCCCCCTCCTCCTCCTCCTCCTCTTCCCCCTCCTCCTCCTCCTCCTCCTCCTCCTCCTCCCCCTCCTCCTCCTCCTCCTCCCCCTCCCCCTCCTCCTCCTCCTCCTCCTCCTCCCCTTCCCCCTCCCCCTCCTCCTGGGCTCCTGCTGGGGAGGATCAGAGGTCGTTCCAGAAGTTTCTGTGTGTCTCCTCTCTCTGACTCGTGCCAAAAACGTTTAATTGGCCTTAATTAGGGAACCCCTCTCATCCTTTGTGTGATTGGGTCGTAGCGAGGGCGTCGACTCCCCTGTTGGGGCTGAGAGGGATGAATGGAAGCCTCACAGTCACTCTGACAAAGGATGACCCCCCCCCACACCCCCACCCCTCAGATGTAACCGTGGTTACATCTATGGCGGCCATTTGCTTCACGTAGATGTAGAGTATGATATATATGATTCGTGATAATAGCAGCGGTTATGACAGATTCTGCCTCTCTTTAGCTGTCAGCTGTTACGAAGCATGACTCAGAGGAATGTTGGGTAGGATTTCTACAAGGTTTTTCCAAAGTGCCAAAGTGCCCCAGAACTGGTTCAGGGCAAAGACCAGCGTGAGTTGGCTTAAACTGTCATCGTTACACGTCACGGCGTCACGCTCTAAGTGAATCCACATCATGCGTGTTGAAAACATGTCCTCATGTTTCACTGCCCATGTCCTCGCCTCACCCCCTCATCCCAAATATTGACACCTGCAGACGCAAACAACACTTCCTTGTCCTGCACAATGGCTCTGTTTATCTATAGACACCTGCTGAATGTGGAGGTTTGCGTAGGCTGTATGCTAAGGGTTGTGTATGCTAAGGGTTGTGTATGCTAAGGGTTGTGTATGCTAAGGGTTGTCTATGCTAAGGGTTGTAATAATTAATAATAATGAATAATTAATTAATTTTGTATTACCTGCTGAATGTGGAGGTTTGCGTAGGCTGTATGCTAAGGGTTGTCTATGCTAAGGGTTGTGTAGCCTGTATGATTGTGTAGGTTGTGTAGCCTGTATGCTAAGGGGCGCTCACACGCTCACACACACGCTCACACGCACTCCTGGATGTCCTCCTGCTCCTAGCTGCCCCTAGCTGCCCCTAGCTGCTCCTAGCTGCCCCTAGCTGCTCCTAGCTGCCCCTAGCTGCTCCTAGCTGCTCCTAGCTGCCCCTAGCTGCCCCTAGCTGCCCCTAGCTGCTCCTAGCTGCTCCTATCTGCCCCTAGCTGCCCCTAGCTGCTCCTAGCTGCCCCTAGCTGCCCCTAGCTGCTCCTAGCTGCCCCTAGCTGCCCCTAGCTGCCCCTAGCTGCTCCTAGCTGCTCCTAGCTGCCCCTAGCTGCTCCTAGCTGCCCCTAGCTGCTCCTAGCTGCCCCTAGCTGCCCCTAGCTGCCCCTAGCTGCTCCTAGCTGCCCCTAGCTGCTCCTAGCTGCCCCTAGCTGCCCCTAGCTGCTCCTAGCTGCTCCTAGCTGCCCCTAGCTGCCCCTAGCTGCCCCTAGCTGCTCCTAGCTGCCCCTAGCTGCCCCTAGCTGCCCCTAGCTGCTCCTAGCTGCCCCTAGCTGCCCCTAGCTGCTCCTAGCTGCCCCTAGCTGCCCCTAGCTGCTCCTAGCTGCCCCTAGCTGCTCCCAGCTGCCCCTAGCTGCCCCTAGCTGCCCCTAGCTGCCCCTAGCTGCTCCTAGCTGCCCCTAGCTGCCCCTAGCTGCTCCTAGCTGCCCCTAGCTGCTCCCAGCTGGCTGCTACATCACGGCTAACAATGGACGCTAGTGTTCCTAGTTGTGTTTGCCTGGATGCAGAGGGCATCCAGTGTAGTAGATCCTGTTGTGTGATAAGGGTCTGTGCTGGGCATGGCTCGGCCCGGCTCCCCGTCTCGCCACTGCAGCGGGTCACACTGAGTCACAAGGCTGGATGACAAAGACACGGTTGTATGAGAGGCCGCAGCGTGAGCACAGGCATGAGCACAGGCCAGGCCAGGGGTGGAGGCCTGCCTGTGAGTGGGTGGGTGTGTGGGTGGGTGGGTGGCGTGAGGTGGAGGCCTGGGTGGGTGGGTGGGTGAGTGGGTGGGTGAGTGGGTGGGTGGGTGGGTGGGTGGGTGGGTGAGTGAGTGAGTGAGTGAGTGTGCGCGTATGTGTGTGCGCATCCCTACGCCTGCATGTGCAACCTTGTGTGTGTGTCTCAGTGTGTGTGAGTGTGTGTGTCTGTGTGTATGAGTGTGTGTGTGCCAGTGTGTATGAGTGTGTGTGTGTGTGTCTCAGTGTGTATGTGTGTAGTCGACAAGGACGATCATGTGTGAGATGAGGTAACTATCTGAGTGTCGAAGCAAACACTACTTTGTCAGGTGTGACACACACACACACACACACACACAGATACTTTGCCAAGTGTGATGATATACACACACACACACACACACACACACACACACACACACAGATAGTTTGTCAGGTGTGATTATATACACACACACACACACACACACACACACACACAGACAGATAGTTTGTCAGGTGTGATTATACACACACACACACACACACACACACACACACACACACACACAGATAGTTTGCCAGGTGTGATGATACACGCAGTCTGCAGCCTGCTCACCACCACAGAGGGTTTACTTACAGAACATGATGGACTTCAGGACTGGTTCTCATCTCTGGCACAAACAGCCACCAGACTGCATTAATTACCGTCATGACAGACATTAACAGTTTTTTTGCAACAGTCGGAACGTGTGGGGCACGGCCATTTTGTGCCTTGTCAAAATGCACAGACGCTACATCCTGTCGCTGATGGTGTCATTATTGGGAGACAGCCGACAACACCTTAGCTGACAGCACCTTAGCTGACAGCACCTTAGCTAACAACACCTTAGCCGACCACAGTACGTCCAGTCAGATGTGACCTGGTTCTAGAATCTAGTTAACTAGGTAACAATGTAAAGTAGTGTTCTAGGTAACAATGTAAAGTAGTGTTCTAGTTAACTAGGTAACAATGTAAAGTAGTGTTCTAGTTAACTAGGTAACAATGTAAAGTAGTGTTCTAGTTAACTAGGTAACAATGTAAAGTAGTGTTCTAGGTAACAATGTAAAGTAGTGTTCTAGTTAACTAGGTAACAATGTAAAGTAGTGTTGTAGTTAACTAGGTAACAATGTAAAGTAGTGTTGTAGTGAACTAGGTAACAATGTAAAGTAGTGTTGTAGTTAACTAGGTAACAATGTAAAGTAGTGTTCTAGTTAACTAGGTAACAATGTAAAGTAGTGTTGTAGTTAACTAGGTAACAATGTAAAGTAGTGTTCTAGTTAACTAGGTAACAATGTAAAGTAGTGTTCTAGTTAACTAGGTAGCAGTGGGGATTACCCACCCAATCCATTGTGTTGTTGCAGTGTTTTGGCTTGACTAGCGAGTTTGTGTTGTGATTCTCAACAACGTTGAAACGTAGTTCCGTGTTTCAAAATGAAAGTCTGAACATTTTGATTGGTTGCCGACTTGTTCCCCCTTTCACCAGACGCTGTCACATATACGTGTAGACCAGTCCTCCGATGCTGATCTCCTCGTCATACCCATAATGCACTAGGCGACGCACACTTGGCAACAGTGACCGCATGACATGGGTCCTGACTGACACTGTCCCCCATCGCTGCCGCTTGTCTGTTGTTTGCTCTTTTCGTGTCCTTGACTTTGAGAAAGGCGCTTTTTATTTTCTAAGTAATTTTTTATCCGTGGGACAGTCCCACTCATATTTTTCTTTTTGTTGGACAGATACAGTGAAGACAGACAGGAAAGTAAGGAGAAGAAGGGAGAGAGAGAGAGAGAGGGAATGTCAGCAGGGCATGGGGGTCGGATTCTAACCCATGCCGACATGGGCATATGTGTGCACTGTAGACCGCAGTGCCAGACCACTGGACCACCCCGGGCCACGAGAAAGGCGCATTTAAATCAAATGTATTATGATTGTTATTATTATTGTTATTCTTAGAGCTCTGGTCATGCGAGGAGCAGCAGATGGGGCAGCAGTGGGCTATCGAGGTCACAGCAGAGCGGCAGAGAGGATGGTAAACAGACTGACTTACACAGCGCCTTGTTCCAAAGAGCTTTACAACGGCCTCTCATTCACCCATTCACACATTCACACACACATTCACGGCAAGCTACCATGCACGGCGCCGGCCCACTCACTGGGAGCAATTTGGGGTTTAGTGTCTTGCCCAAGGACACTTCGACATGTGACCAGCCGGGGCTCGAACCGCCAATCTGCCAACCTTGCGATCATTAGATGGCAGCTCTACCTCCTGAGACACAGCCGCCCCAGAGGAGAGGGATCAGTTCTTTTAACGCCACGTTAAGATGCTCCCAGACCAGAGGACGTCTCCATGCACATGTTCCTCACAATGAGCGTATCGTTCTGCTCTGATCCTGACCCTGAGTCAGATTCATTCGGAACTTCCTTACTTCCATACTTCCATACTTCCATACTTCCATACTTCCATACTTCCATACTTCCATACTTCCATACTTCCATACTTCCATACAGTCGATCATGGGGCCGATAGCCACGGCCATCATTCATGGGAGGAGGATACAGCGACACACACACACACACACACACACACACACACACACACGCGCACGCACACACACACAGTTACATATTTCTGTTGACACATGACTTCACCGGAACGAGGATGTTTCTACAGGACACCACAGGTATTATTAACCTGCAGCAATACACACACACACACACACACACACACACACACACACACACACACACACACACCTCAAACCCCTCTTGTGCACCCTGATGGTACTCCAGAGCACCACTCTCTCTCCTCTCCTCTCCTCTCCTCCCCTCTCCCCTCCCCTCCCCTCCCCCCTCCATGCTGTCATATGACTGCTGTTATGTGTGAGGAATGGAACACAAGGATGCTTCTCTCTCCTCTCCTCTGCTAGTTGCCTCTCCCCCCTCTCCTCTCTGCTCTGCCCTCAGTCATAAGTGTGTTTAGCTGAGAGGAGAGCCTCCTCTCTCCCCCCTCTCCTCTCTGCTCTGCCCTCAGTCATAAGTGTGTTTAGCTGGGAGGAGAGCCTCCTCTCTCCCCCCTCTCCTCTCTGCTCTGCCCTCAGTCATAAGTGTGTTTAGCTGGGAGGAGAGCCTCCTCTCTCCCCCCTCTCCTCTCTGCTCTGCCCTCAGTCATAAGTGTGTTTAGCTGAGAGGAGAGCCTCCTCTCTCCCCCCTCTCCTCTCTGCTCTGCCCTCAGTCATAAGTGTGTTTAGCTGGGAGGAGAGCCTCCTCTCTCCCCCCTCTCCTCTCTGCTCTGCCCTCAGTCATAAGTGTGTTTAGCTGGGAGGAGAGCCTCCTCTCTCCTGCCTCTCCTCTCTGCTCTGCCCTCAGTCATAAGTGTGTTTAGCTGAGAGGAGAGCCTCCTCTCTCCCCCCTCTCCTCTCTGCTCTGCCCTCAGTCATAAGTGTGTTTAGCTGGGAGGAGAGCCTCCTCTCTCCTGCCTCTCCTCTCTGCTCTGCCCTCAGTCATAAGTGTGTTTAGCTGGGAGGAGAGCCTCCTCTCTCCTGCCTGTCCTCTCTGCTCTGCCCTCAGTCATAAGTGTGTTTAGCTGGGAGGAGAGCCTCCTCTCTCCTGCCTGTCCTCTCTGCTCTGCCCTCAGTCATAAGTGTGTTTAGCTGGGAGGAGAGCCTCCTCTCTCCTGCCTGTCCTCCAGACAGACAGACTGGGCCTGATTCTGCGAGCCAAGAGCCAGCACAGATTAGAGAGGGAGGGAGGGAGGGAGGGAGGGAGGGAGGGAGGGAGGGAGGGAGGGAGGGAGGGAGAGAGGGAGGGAGGGAGGGAGTCAGGGAGGGGGTCAGGAAGGAAGGGAGGGAGGGAGGGAGGGAGGGAGAGACAGACAGATGAACTGAAGTGAGGTAGATTTATATAAGACTAAAAGAGACAAGACTTAATCCTTACTTACTTACTTACTCGCAGCACTCTGAAAAAACAAAGGCCAACCCTCGTTCTCCCCCTCAGGCCAGCTGACAGGAACCCTGGCCTGTCTGTGTGTTGTTACTGTGGTGTGTTTATCTAACGCCAGAACCACAGGGGTCCCCTCTCCTCTGAGGTCCACTCTCTTTCCTCCGTCTGAAGAAGACAGCACGTTGGCCTTCCTTACGCTCCCCGCCAGTGTTAACGACCCAAAACAAACCCCCCAGGCGCTGATATGGCGCCTTTCCTGCCGTCAAAACGGCACGCTGATCCACTCAGGGGTTCCACGGCGGCGCTGAGTTGAGGAACAGAACCGGTTGCGCGCGATAAGGCGCTACGCCGCGTCTAGAACGGAGACTTATTCGATTTCTAAAAGGGAAATTAGCTGAACGGATTTAAAGAGGCATAATCAGTGTTTTACTACTGTAATTCCCCATGGGCAGCAGCAGACACTGCAACCAGACAGTTTATAACATTACATCTGTCCACATATAAATCATACGACCTAAGTGCAAGAGGAAGCGGCATATGGTATCACTTTCCCTCTCGGACTCTCGTATAATCGATTTTAAGTAGTGAAGTCCACCGGGTCAGCTCGCCAGGGAGGGGTAATATGTGGGGGAAATATAGGGCACCCCCCAGGGGAGACTGGGGGAGGTAGAAATCGGAGGCCGAGCTGGTTGTAATGCATACATGGTACGACCCATGTCTTCAGGGCTGCACCTTAACTGTCCCTCCCGAAGACCTCCATCTCTTCAGGCTACACCTTAACTGTCCCTCCTGAAGACCTCCATCTCTTCAGGCTGCACCTTAACTGTCCCTCCTGAAGACCTCCATCTCTTCAGGCTGCACCTTAACTGTCCCTCCTGAAGACCTCTCTGTCCCCTCTACGCCCCCCCCCCCATACAGTTTCTCTACTGTAAATCAATTCATTAAAACATTATAATAATTCTTCCCTCTTCTAGCATCATGACTGTTGTCTATCTTATGATGACTGATGGATAGATGATTCACTTACTTAGACAAATGTATTTGTTGTCAGTCGCTTTGGATAAAGGCGCCTGCTAAATGCCATACATTTACAGATGTAAATATATAAAGATATAGTGAAGACAGATATAGTGACCACCCCAGGCCATGGTGCTAGACCACTGGACCACCCCAGGCCGTGGTGCTAGACCACTGGACCACCCCAGGACCACTGGACCACCCCAGGCCACAGCCGGGCCTTCCCAGTCTTAAGACACAGGGCCCTGGTGGTTACTGGTTACTGGTTACTGGGGTCTCTCTGCTGCCTCAGGCCGTTACGTCTCACAAAGGAGTGGGAGGAGCCAAAGCTACAGAGGGGTCGACCAGAGGTCAAACTCAACTTTGAGGTCAAACTCAACTTTCTGTTCAACTGTTGCTTTTCCTGTCATTGTGTTCTGAGGGGAGGGTATTGTAAAGTGTTTTACAATGTCAGAGATGCTATTAAACATATGTGATTAAACAGATGTTATTAAACAGATGTTATTAGACAGATGTGATTAAACAGATATTATTAAAGATATGTGATTAAACAGATGTTATTAAAGAGATGCTATTAAACATATGTGATTAAACAGATGTGATTAAACAGATGTTATTAAACATTATGTGATTAAACAGATGTTATTAAACAGATGTTATTAAACAGATGTGATTAAAGAGATGTTATTAAAGAGATGTTATTAAAGAGATGTTATTAAACAGATGTGATTAAACAGATGTTATTAAACAGATGTGATTAAACAGATGTTATTAAACAGATGTTATTAAAGAGATGTTATTAAAGAGATGCTATTAAACAGATGTTATTAAAGAGATGTTATTAAACAGATGTGATTAAACAGATGTGATTAAAGAGATGTTATTAAAGAGATGTTATTAAAGAGATGTTATTAAAGAGATGTGATTAAACATATGTGATTAAAGAGATGCTATTAAACAGATGTGATTAAAGAGATGCTATTAAACAGATGTTATTAAACAGATGTTATTAAAGAGATGTGATTAAAGAGATGTGATTAAACAGATGTGATTAAAGAGATGTGATTAAACAGATGTGATTAAACAGATGTGATTAAACAGATGTTATTAAACAGATGTTATTAAAGAGATGTGATTAAAGAGATGTTATTAAAGAGATGTGACTAAACATATGTTATTAAACAGATGTGATTAAAAAGATGTTATTAAACAGATGTTATTAAACAGATGTTATTAAAGAGATGTTATTAAACAGATGTGATTAAACAGATGTTATTAAACAGATGTGATTAAAGAGATGTTATTAAAGAGATGTGATTAAACAGATGTGATTTAACAGATGTGATTAAACAGATGTGATTAAACAGATGCGATTAAAGAGAATGCTGTGCTGGTATTTTAAGACCAATCGACATAGACTCATATGACAGTTATGTTACGTTTTGACATGCATATTCAGGGCACTATCAGGCCAACCTTCCCGCTGGGACCTACTGAAACATGTATGTATGCACTCACTGCCATGTAGTACGTCGCTTTAGATAAAAGCGTCAGCTAAATGGCGTATATTATTATTATATTAACACTAGAGCAGCCGTGCCTTTTTTACCTACTATAAGAGCCACCTCGGGAGGTCAAATAATTGACATCGAATGATTTACTTTACAACGGGAAGCTGCTATTTACACACAACGACCACTAGTTGGCCATCTTGTAAATTAGCCTGCCTCCTACACAGAAAAACTGCAAAATATCTTCATACTAGCTTATCCTGATGTGATTTTGAAAATGTAAGGATGCTGGGTGGTAGAACGCACATATCTAGGAAAAGTCATGAAAGGAGGGTCCTGAAATGTGATCGAGTGCAAAGATTAAAAAATATATTTTTACTCACAGGGTCAAATTACCTCCCAATAACCCCACCCACGGCTGTTCTAGTGTTAATGACCCCACCCATGGCTGTTCTAGTGTTAATGACCCCACCCACGGCTGTTCTAGTGTTAATGACCCCACCCATGGCTGTTCTAGTGTTAATGACCCCACCCATGGCTGTTCTAGTGTTAAATGACCCCACCCACGGCTGTTCTAGTGTTAATGACCCCACCCATGGCTGTTCTAGTGTTAATGACCCCACCCACGGCTGTTCTAGTGTTAATGACCCCACCCATCGCTGTTCTAGTGTTAATGACCCCACCCATGGCTGTTCTAGTGTTAATGACCCCACCCACGGCTGTTCTAGTGTTAATGACCCAACCCATGGCTGTTCTAGTGTTAATGACCCCACCCATGGCTGTTCTAGTGTTAAATGACCCCACCCACGGCTGTTCTAGTGTTAATGACCCCACCCATGGCTGTTCTAGTGTTAATGACCCCACCCACGGCTGTTCTAGTGTTAATGACCCCACCCATCGCTGTTCTAGTGTTAAATGACCCCACCCACGGCTGTTCTAGTGTTAATGACCGCACCCATGGCTGTTCTAGTGTTAAATGACCCCACCCATAGCTGTTCTAGTGTTAATGACCCCACCCATGGCTGTTCTAGTGTTAATGACCCCACCTATGGCTGTTCTAGTGTTAATGACCCCACCCACGGCTGTTCTAGTGTTAATGACCCCACCCATGGCTGTTCTAGTGTTAATGACCCCACCCACGGCTGTTCTAGTGTTAAATGACCCCACCCACGGCTGTTCTAGTGTTAATGACCCCACCCACGGCTGTTCTAGTGTTAAATGACCCCACCCACGACTGTTCTAGTGTTAATGACCCCACCCACGGCTGCTCTAGTGTTAATGATCCCACCCACGGCTGTTCTAGTGTTAATGACCCCACCCACGGCTGTTCTAGTGTTAATGACCCCACCCACGGCTGTTCTAGTGTTAAATGACCCCACCCACGGCTGTTCTAGTGTTAATGACCCCACCCACGGCTGTTCTAGTGTTAATGACCCCACCCATGGCTGTTCTAGTGTTAAATGACCCCACCCACGGCTGTTCTAGTGTTAATGACCCCACCCACGGCTGTTCTAGTGTTAATGACCCCACCCATCGCTGTTCTAGTGTTAAATGACCCCACCCACGGCTGTTCTAGTGTTAATGACCCCACCCACGGCTGTTCTAGTGTTAATGACCCCACCCACAGCTGTTCTAGTGTTAATGACCCCACCCACGGCTGTTCTAGTGTTAAATGACCCCACCCACGGCTGTTCTAGTGTTAATGACCCCACCCACGGCTGTTCTAGTGTTAATGACCCCACCCATGGCTGTTCTAGTGTTAAATGACCCCACCCACGGCTGTTCTAGTGTTAATGACCCCACCCACGGCTGTTCTAGTGTTAATGACCCCACCCATGGCTGTTCTAGTGTTAATGACCCCACCTATGGCTGTTCTAGTGTTAAATGACCCCAACCACGGCTGTTCTAGTGTTAATGACCCCACCCATGGCTGTTCTAGTGTTAATGACCCCATCTATGGCTGTTCTAGTATTAATGACCCCACCCACGGCTGTTCTAGTGTTAATGACCCCACCCATGGCTGTTCTAGTGTTAATGACCCCACCTATGGCTGTTCTAGTGTTAATGACCCCACCCACGGCTGTTCTAGTGTTAATGACCCCACCCACAGCTGTTCTAGTGTTAATGACCCCTCCCACGGCTGTTCTAGTGTTAAATGACCCCACCCACGGCTGTTCTAGTGTTAATGACCCCACCCATGGCTGTTCTAGTGTTAATGACCCCATCTATGGCTGTTCTAGTGTTAATGACCCCACCCACGGCTGTTCTAATGTTAATGACCCCACCCATGGCTGTTCTAGTGTTAAATGACCCCACCCATAGCTGTTCTAGTGTTAATGACCCCACCCATGGCTGTTCTAGTGTTAATGACCCCACCTATGGCTGTTCTAGTGTTAATGACCCCACCCACGGCTGTTCTAGTGTTAATGACCCCACCCATGGCTGTTCTAGTGTTAATGACCCCACCCACGGCTGTTCTAGTGTTAAATGACCCCACCCACGGCTGTTCTAGTGTTAATGACCCCACCCACGGCTGTTCTAGTGTTAAATGACCCCACCCACGACTGTTCTAGTGTTAATGACCCCACCCACGGCTGTTCTAGTGTTAATGATCCCACCCACGGCTGTTCTAGTGTTAATGACCCCACCCACAGCTGTTCTAGTGTTAATGACCCCACCCACGGCTGTTCTAGTGTTAATGACCCCACCCACAGCTGTTCTAGTGTTAATGACCCCTCCCACGGCTGTTCTAGTGTTAAATGACCCCACCCACGGCTGTTCTAGTGTTAATGACCCCACCCATGGCTGTTCTAGTGTTAATGACCCCATCTATGGCTGTTCTAGTGTTAATGACCCCACCCACGGCTGTTCTAATGTTAATGACCCCACCCATGGCTGTTCTAGTGTTAAATGACCCCACCCATAGCTGTTCTAGTGTTAATGACCCCACCCATGGCTGTTCTAGTGTTAATGACCCCACCTATGGCTGTTCTAGTGTTAATGACCCCACCCACGGCTGTTCTAGTGTTAATGACCCCACCCATGGCTGTTCTAGTGTTAATGACCCCACCCACGGCTGTTCTAGTGTTAAATGACCCCACCCACGGCTGTTCTAGTGTTAATGACCCCACCCACGGCTGTTCTAGTGTTAAATGACCCCACCCACGACTGTTCTAGTGTTAATGACCCCACCCACGGCTGTTCTAGTGTTAATGATCCCACCCACGGCTGTTCTAGTGTTAATGACCCCACCCACAGCTGTTCTAGTGTTAATGACCCCACCCACGGCTGTTCTAGTGTTAATGACCCCACCCACAGCTGTTCTAGTGTTAATGACCCCACCCACGGCTGTTCTAGTGTTAAATGACCCCACCCACGGCTGTTCTAGTGTTAATGACCCCACCCACGGCTGTTCTAGTGTTAATGACCCCACCCATGGCTGTTCTAGTGTTAAATGACCCCACCCACGGCTGTTCTAGTGTTAATGACCCCACCCACGGCTGTTCTAGTGTTAATGACCCCACCCATGGCTGTTCTAGTGTTAAATGACCCCACCCACGGCTGTTCTAGTGTTAAATGACCCCACCCACGGCTGTTCTAGTGTTAATGACCCCACCCACAGCTGTTCTAGTGTTAAATGACCCCACCCACGGCTGTTCTAGTGTTAAATGACCCCACCCACGGCTGTTCTAGTGTTAAATGACCCCACCCACGGCTGTTCTAGTGTTAATGACCCCACCCACGGCTGTTCTAGTGTTAAATGACCCCACCCACGGCTGTTCTAGTGTTAAATGACCCCACCCATGGCTGTTCTAGTGTTAATGACCCCACCCATGGCTGTTCTAGTGTTAATGACCCCACCCACGGCTGTTCTAGTGTTAATGACCCCACCCATGGCTGTTCTAGTGTTAATGACCCCACCCACGGCTGTTCTAGTGTTAATGACCCCACCCATGGCTGTTCTAGTGTTAATGACCCCACCCACGGCTGTTCTAGTGTTAATGACCCCACCCACGGCTGTTCTAGTGTTAATGACCCCACCCACGGCTGTTCTAGTGTTAATGACCCCACCCACGGCTGTTCTAGTGTTAATGACCCCACCCATGGCTGTTCTAGTGTTAATGACCCCACCCACGGCTGTTCTAGTGTTAAGCGTGTTAAGCGAGTGTGTGAGTTGGAGGACGTCCCCACAGATAAACAACAAATTTGTCGTCTGTCAAAATTTTTTAAATCTTTGCAGAGAGCACCACGACGGAGGCGTAGGATCTGTTCTGATGTGACAAGCTGATCCCTGTCACCCCTCGTTACCGCCAGGGTCGTTAGCGACCCCAGACTGTTGTGGGTTCGCTGCCCTAACATGTCACAGCCCATCTGCAGGCTCCTAAAGCGACTCTCTAATCTCTAATTGCGTTGCTAATCAACCCGCATCATGTCGGAGTAGCTAGCCCCCTTTAGGCTGTGCTACTGTGGTAAGTAAAACAAAATCTCAGAGGTGTGACAATGAAAATGATCATAATTTCCTCTGTTCTCTGACCAGTTAGTTTTATGCCACAGTGTCTTTTTAACCTTTCTGCTTTTGATGTTTTTAGTGATCTTTATTGTGTTGTGCTGTTTTTGTTTCTTTTATTGACTGTAGCACTTTGAGATTCTTGAAATGTAAAGTGCTTTATAAATAAAATCCATTATTATTATTATTATTATTATTATTATTATTATTATCAGCTCTGCGCTTGTTTCAGAGAAATGTCAGATACTTGGTAAATGGACTGACTTATACAGCGCCTTATTCCCCCAAAAAATGTACAACGGCCTCTCATTCACACACACATTCACACACCAATGGCGGCAAGCTGCCATGCAAGGCGCCGGCCCCGCTCACTGGGAGCAATTTGGGGTTCAGTGTCTTGCCCACTTCGACGCCGCCGATCTGCCGACCTTGCGATCATTAGACGGCAGCTCTACCTCCTGCGCCACAGCCGCCCCGATCCTTCGGATACTTATGAGTGTGAGTGTTTGATGTTTCCCTTTCTGGAGAGAGACGGTGCGTATTGGTGTTGGAGGGATGCAGCGTGTTGTCAAATCTCGCTCCCCCCTTGTTCTGTGTTTGGTTGCCCATGGCGCCACGGGAGTTGTGGTTGACATGGCAACGGTCTGACACAGAGCCAGCACACCTATCAGACATCCCTGTGGTTCGAGGGCTACCAGTGTTTTACTGTTATTAGTTTAACGACGTCGTGGTGACCTCATACAGTATCACTGACGTTTTTATGCGTCTGAAGTCTCGCTTTGCGCTAGAAGTAAGAGTGGAATCAGACATCGATCATGACCTCTGACCTGTCTGCTCTTTGTCTCTAAATGCTGTGGCATAGCAACACCACTGGGAGTGTTATATTGTTGTCAGCCAATGTCTTAAAGGAGACTAGGAGACTAGCTGTAGACTAGGAGACTAGGAGACTAGCTGTAGACTAGGAGACTAGGAGACTAGGAGACTAGCTGTAGACTAGAAGAAAATAATGTTATCCCGTGGTGGTTTGTAGGGACACAGCACATAGTAGTTTTGCAACGGCATACGTTTTTAAAAGTCATCAAAAATATATATTTTTCTACAAGTCATGGTTGACAAATGTTGTTGTCAAAACAGATCCTATATCCACCCTTCCTTCAGAAAGCCACAACACGAACAACACAGCACAGCCAGTCACAGTGACGTTAGCATCGCATGCTAGCGCTGCTGATACAGACCAGAGACAGAGCGTTTAAATTCTCTCTACGTTTTGGCTTGGTTATATCTTAAAACCCCCCATGATGCAGTGCGGTTTCGTGCGTGCGTGCGGTGTGGGGAGGGGTTGGTGTGCGGCTCACGTTCCCATTCCCCCCCCGATCCATTTCACTATCTCCCTTCCTCCAGAGCTTCCCAAAGCATCATGGGATATTTATTTTTCTTTACACCATTTTTACACCGTGGCTTCAGTCTCTCCATCTGACGCTGAGCAAATAATCTCTGCTGTCAAACGTCTCTCGTTTCCTCCCGTTTTCATCATCCCTCTGTTTCTCTCTCTCTCCACTGCATCAGCCTCCACCCCTCCTGCCCCTCCTCCCTCCACCCCTCCTCCTCTCCACCCCTCCTCCTCTCCACCCCTCCGCCCCTCCACCCCTCCTCCTCTCCACCCCTCCTGCCCCTCCACCCCTCCTCCTCTCCACCCCTCCGCCCCTCCACCCCTCCTCCCCCTCCACCCCTCCGCCCCTCCACCCCTCCTCCTCTCCACCCCTCCGCCCCTCCACCCCTCCTCCTCTCCACCCCTCCTCCTCTCCACCCCTCCTCCTCTCCACCCCTCCTCCCTCCGCCCCTCCTCCATCCACCCCTCCTCCTCTCCACCCCTCCTCCTCTCCACCCCTCCTCCTCTCCACCCCTCCGCCCCTCCACCCCTCCTCCTCTCCACCCCTCCTCCTCTCCCCTCTGCCCCTCCACCCCTCCTCCCTCCCCTCCTCCTCTCCACCCCTCCTCCTCTCCACCCCTCCGCCCCTCCACCCCTCCTCCTCTCCACCCCTCCGCCCCTCCACCCCTCCTCCTCTCCACCCCTC